>NC_089843.1:163927016-164114800 GCF_035609145.1 Eleutherodactylus coqui | reverse complement strand
AGGCTGGAATCGGCAATGGACCGCACAGAGCCCACGATGCACCATGGAAGAAGACCCACGGTGCATCGTGGGTGAAGATCCCGGTGGCCATCTTGGAGGAAAAGAAGGAAGAAGTTGCAGAGAGGGGATTCGGGTAAGTAAAAAAATTTTTTTTTTTTATTTCAACACATCCCTTGGGTTTGTCCTGCGCTGAACGGGGGGCCTATGCAAAAAAAAAAAACCGTTTAGGCGCGGGACAACCCCTTTAAGATTAAACAGTCCATCACCGGACTCAGTCAGCTCCCCCAACGGCAGCATAGCTTAGTTTATGGTGCCCTTGGGAGGTACAGGTTCCTTTGAAAGCCACGACAAAGCTGGTTCCTATTAAAGTGAATTATGGAAGTTTTCTTCAAGATTTGTAGAACTGCTGCTCAACTTATTAGTTTTCAAACGTCTTTAAAGGAAACAAACAAAAAAACAACAACAAGAACTACTAACAAAGTACACACAGGGTAAAATGTTACTTATTGACTTTTTGTGATACAACTGTCTTAAAAACAGAAAATGTAGTTTAAAATGTTAACCCTTTACAATCCAATTTTGGATTCAGAGTTTCCTAGAAGGCTTTCTCTTTTTGCCATTACAGAATGACGCCATCTGCTGGATAGAGCCAGTACTGCGGTATTGGACATGCTGGAGAGACAGCTGACAACAGAGGGGCCAGTAATCTACAGTAAGAATACCCTGCCGGACGTCTTTCGACATCGGAGCTGTACAGCCTTCAATCAGAATGTCTTCAGACGTCAGACAGTGGATTGGAAAGGGTTAATTATTCAAAATTCTCTCTAGATTTTTTTCTATTAAACATAAAAGACGCAGCGACAAATATTCACCAGCAGCCAAATAAGCCTCAATCAGTGGGTGAAGTAAAAGCATTCAGAAGTCCCTGCCACATCCAGCCACCCCATCCCTGAGGTGGAGGAGATCTCCCACACCAGTCACCCAAGTCCCATGCATACGCCGTGACCACCTAGATTATAACCTGTCTGTGCTGAAGACCACTGACTGACAGGCATGTCGGCCAGCACTGGCACTGATCGGAGGACCACCCACTATTAGACCCCATCCAGCTGTCATCATCCCGTTCATTTACATAGGGGGATACACAGCCGAGCAGCCAGAATCTTCACACTCACCCAAATGACAAAATCAGCCAACGAATGAGCGTTGGTTAGTCGGCTGACCAGTCCTCCTATTCCACAGCCCGGTGTTCAGGTGAACGGGCATTCGTAGGGACACTTGTGCCTGGTGACCCGCCAGAGTAAGAGGACTTCACTTCCCTCGCACCCCATAATGTAAGCTTACGTCCCAGCAAACCCTGTTGGGCTGCCTTTATCCTGGATACAAGATGTGATACAGGCTGGCATGGAGGCTCTAGTACCCTGTTGTACCACCTCTAGCTTGGGATACAAGATGTGATACGGGCGGGCATGGATGCTCTAGTACCCTGTTGTACCACCTCTAGCTTGGATACAAGATGTGATACGGGCGGGCATGGAGGCTCCAGTACCCTGTTGTACCACCTCTAGCTTGGGATACAAGATGTGATACGGGCGGGCATGGATGCTCTAGTACCCTGTTGTACCACCTCTAGCTTGGATACAAGATGTGATACAGGTGGGCATGGAGGCTCCAGTACCCTGTTGTACCACCTCTAGCTTGGATACAAGATGTGATACAGGTGGGCATGGAGGCTCCAGTACCCTGTTGTACCACCTCTAGCTTGGATACAAGATGTGATACGGGTGGGCATGGAGGCTCCAGTACCCTGTTGTACCACCTCTAGCTTGGATACAAGATGTGATACGGGTGGGCATGGAGGCTCCAGTACCCTGTTGTACCACCTCTAGCTTGGATACAAGATGTGATACAGGTGGGCATGGAGGCTCCAGTACCCTGTTGTACCACCTCTAGCTTGGATACAAGATGTGATACAGGTGGGCATGGAGGCTCCAGTACCTTGTTGTACCGCCTCTAGCTTGGATACAAGATGTGATACAGGCAGGTATGGAGGCTCTAGTACCCTGTTGTACCACCTCTAGCTTGGATACAAGATGTGATACGGGCGGGCATAGAGGCTCTAGTGCCCTGCTGTACCATTACTACTGGGGGCCCTGTAGTGGGAGCCGCAATCACCGTTGGAGCCTCGCAGTATATTACACACGTCTCTGTGCCGGAGACATTACCTGTGGATGAGCGGGCGGACCCGCACACACACTTTGACGGCGTCTCCCTCCGCCATGTCCCTGCCGATTCTCCTCCGCCTGCTTCTCTGTCCACCGGCTTCAGCTACAAATTTGAATTTCCCTCGTCCAACACGCAGATTGGTCAACCTCCTAGTGACGTCACGTAGAGGCGAGGATGGATTGGCTCCTGATTTTTGAAGATCTGACGACGTAACCGTCACGTGGTCTTGAGGTCACATGGCCGGACTAGAGGGGAGGAGCTTAATACGAATTCCGTTCTATGGAAGGGAAAGAAGAGAAAGATCCTATTATAAGCTGCTGTTGCAGAGGGATCAAGAGGGGAAGGAGGGCAACGGAAGTAGTGTGTGAGGAGGACGAAGCGGTCAACGTTACGACCATATTGAAAAGCAGTAACGGCTCCATCATATATTCCGTAAGGACCTGCTGACGTCAGAAGGTCAGGTGACTTTTCTGCAGTCACATGACTAGCAGCGCTGGGCTTTCCAGCAGATGCATATCGTAGGGGTTATGGGGCATATGATGAGTATCTGGAGGTGAAGGGGGAGCTGTGTGATACTACAGGGGGGATTCCAGGCATGTACAGCCGATGACCTATCCTTTGGTAGATTGTCAGGGGTCTGCCACTCAGGATACCCATTGATCAGCTGATCATCCCCCTATCAGTGCAGCGGGGCCGGACGTCTAGGGGTCAGGGGGGTAAGTGTACTAGCCAGCATCACTCTCATCGCACTGCACCCCTATTGGGCCACTCTCACACTGCGTTGCCAAAACACCGCATTCGGAATCGCAGCGGTTTACAGTGCTTTTTGCACATAGTTTTGAACGCATTCTACTGTGTCTGACAGCGTTTTGTAACGCACCCATGCATTGTGCTGAGGTGCGTTAAAAAACGCTAAAACGCCTGAAAATAAGCAGCGCTCAAAAATCGTGTCGTTAGAAAGGTGTTGCACTGTGTCCAGCACGGCGCCTGAAACACGCACTAATCACGGTAAGAAGCAGGCTGTGTGAGAGTGGCCTTACACTTTCTGCTTGTCAGGACTAGCCCTCTGGTGCTCGCGCTTATTGTAATGGGCTTGTACACATACCCCCTTAACCCCTGATACCCACATCCGGCTCCGCTGCACAGGCCGGATGATCGCAGGGGATCCCAAGCATTGGATCTCCACCAATCAACTACTGATGAACTACCGAGAGAATAGGTCATTGGTTGTAAAAGCCCAGAATCCCCCTTTAAATACACGTAGGGCTGTGTGATGCTCGTGGGGGCCACAGGAGGCAAATAGTGACGTGTGAATTAAATGTACGTGGGTGAATGAGATGCTTATGGGGGGGCAGCACATAGTGATCGTGTCAACACTTATGAGCACCATAAGTTAAGTTATGGTGCTTGTAGGGCAGGTTTCGAGGAGTCCAGAGATGTCATTTTTATTGCCCCTCATTCCTTGGAAGTCGCAGGGACAACGCAGCACCCATCTCGGCAGGTTGTGCTCTCGCACACAGTGGAGTGTGCACACAGGCTGCAGAGATGAGTCCAACTGCACCGACCTCCACAGGTGCCGGAATGGGGAGCCGGTAAGTCTAAAAAGTACATCTCGGACGTCTCGGGACCCGTCGCAGGAGCGCCATAACTGCAAATGGAGGCTGTGGGATGCCTATGGAGTCCACAGGGGGCGTACGGTGTGTTGGTGCAGCTATTAAGATGTTATGTGGAGGTGCACTGAATGGTGAAATGCTTGTTAGCACTGTGTGGCGGCGCGTGTCTAGGGTGGGGAGCAGGAGACAAATGGGGAGCTGGGGGAGAGGGATTCGAGAGGCACATTGGATATTGTAGAAGTGTAATGGAGTTAATGGTAGAATGCTAGTTAACCATGTGGGGGTGCATGGGAGCACGTGCGGGGGCTTGTGTTCTCCCAACAGTCTACAGAAAAAGAAGTGATGATTCTCACAATATGACAACAAAAACAAAAGCTATAGTAAAACTTTGGTATTGTAATTAAGGGCAAAACTAAAAGTTTAGGAGCCCAGGTGCAAAAGTTCAGCTCAGGACCCCCCCCCCCCCTCTTCCCCTTTCAACCTTTTGCGTAAAAATTTGTTTGTAGCCCCTTAAGACGGGCTAACATGAGCGTATGGTTACTGTAGTGGCCCGAAGTCTATATTTCTGGCCCCTCCATAATTGTCATACATGTCATGTCTTTTGTGTTGATGCACTGTGCAAACTGTCTAGTCTCTTGTTATGTGTATTGCACAGCTGCAGCAAGTGAGAGGTTAATGTCTGAAAGTGGCATGGACATGTTTGGAAAAGTATCAATTTATGTCCTGTCATGTGGTATGTTAGACCCTAAGGCCGCCCTGCACATGGGTGGAAATCCCACGGCGGGATTTCCCGCGGGATTTCCGCCGCTCAAAGCCTGCATAGGAGTGCATTACAATACGCACTCTTATGCAGACGGCCGCGGTTTGGCCGCGCGAAATCTCGCGCGGCAAACAAACCGCGGCATGTCCTATTTTTGTGTGGGGCTCGCAGAGCCTCGCATAGAAACGTCACTCACGCAGCCGCCGGCTCCGGTCTGCGCATGCGCCGGCTGCCCAGCAGCCGGCACATGAAAGAGCCGGGGGCCGCCGGGCGCGGGTGAGTACGCGCTCGTCTCTGCAGGCGCTCGGGTCGGGTCCCGCGGCGAGAATTCTCGCCGCCGAATCCGACCCGCTCGTCTGCAGGCGGCCTAAATGTGAGTGTCTGAGAGCGGGAAAGGGTCTTTGATCATCTTCTACGGTTGATTGTGGAGTAGAGTACCGGCCTGCCACATGGGGGTACCTTCAACCCTCATGTGGTGAAGCGATGGAGGAAGAGGAGAGGTATCCTGAGGCCTTCCATGCCAGGAACCACCTCTGAGGAGCGACTGAAGTGAGGAGTCCGCTGTGCAGTGCTGCTTGCAAATACTAAGTGAGTGACTGTGGAGTGTTCCTACCCCCTTCCAGGAGCGGTACCATACAGATAACATGGACTGTAGGTCCGGTTTCATCCTGTCTCCTCCCTGACCTTACATTCTCTGTCTTTCCTGCACTGGCATGTGTAATGTTGTACTCTGACAAGCTTCCAGTAAAGTTCATTGGTCATTGCCCGTTCCCAGTGACTCAATTATCAAGTTTCAACTGTCTGTGTGGACTCTCTTCATTTAACCGCCGGGTACAAGCTACAGTGAGAAGGAGCGGTGGCGTCACGTGTGACAAATCTACAGTCCACCACACGTATACAGGTAATCGCTGTCTCAGCGTTGCTGGAAGAGGCCCAGCGGTGTCTTGGCCGAGGTTGCGTGCAGCCCTCTGAGGAGGAGTCTGGTAGAGCAACCTTGACAAGTGCCAACTTTACCCCGTGAGCTCCTCAGTGTGGGCCTTGTGTCTAGGTGGCCTCTGGGATGCGGCAGTTACCACGTATTACATATGTGCTATACGTGCGTGTGATATGTGGTAAAATCATAGAAATGTAGAGTTGTAGGGGACCTCCAGGGTCATCTGGTCCAACCCCCTGCTTAATGCAGGATTTACTAAATCATTCCACACAGATACCTGTCCAGACTTTGTTTGAACACTTCCATTGAAGGAGAACTCGCCACCTCCTGTGGTAACCTGTACCACTCATTGATCACCCTCACTGTCAGAAAGTGTTTTCTAATATCTAATCTGTGTCTCCTCCCTTTCAGTTTCATCCCATTGTTTCTAGTCTTTCCTTGTGCAAATGAGAATAGGGCTGATCCCTCTGCAGTGTGACAGCCCTTCAGATATTTGTAAGCTAAACATTCCCAGATCCTTTAGCTGTTCTTCATAGGACATGATTTGCAGACCTCTCACCATCTTGGTAACTCTTCTCTAAACTTGCTCCAGTTTGTCTATGTCTTTTTTAAAGTGGGGTGCCCAGAACTGGACACAGTATTCCAGATGAGGTCTGACCAAGGAAGAGTAGAGGGGGATAATTACCTCACATGATTTAGACTATATGCTTCTCTTAAAGGGGTTGTCCCGTGAAACAAAGTGGGGGTAAGCACTTCTGTATGGCCATATTAATGCACTTTGTAATATACATTGTGCATTAATTATGAGCCATACAGAAGTTATTCACTTACCTGTTCCGTTGCTAGCGTCCTCGTCTCCATGGTGCCGTCTAATCTTCAGCGTCTAATCGCCCAATTAGACGCGCTTGCGCAGTCCGGTCTTCTCCTTTGTTGAATGGGGCCGCTCGTGCCGGAGAGCGGCTCCTCCTAGCTCCGCCCCGTCACGTGTGCCGATTCCAGCCAATCAGGAGGCTGGAATCGGCAATGGACCGCACAGAAGCCCTGCGGTCCACCGAGGGTGAAGATCCCGGCAGCCATCTTCACAAGGTAAGTATGAAGACGCCGGACCGCGGGGATTCGGGTAAGTACTATCTGTTTTTTTTTTTAAATCCCTGCATCGGGTTTGTCTCGCGCCGAACGGGGGGGCCATTGAAAAAAAAAAAAACGTTTCGGCGCGGGACAACCCCTTTAATATGTCCCAGAATTCTGTTTGCCTTTTTGGCTGCTGCATCACATTGTTGACTCATGTTCAGTCTATGATCTATTAGTAATTTACAGGCAATCATATACATTGCCATACGCAGTCCCACTCACATTTGCAAGTAAGAATTGTGTAATGCGCGAGAACAAGAAAATAACGCAGCGTGTCCTGCTTGGCAGCATGTTACGCGTGAGAGAGCCCATTGTTCTCTATGGGTATGTAATCAACGCCGCCCCTATCCAATTACATTGCATATGTGAGGCGTATATATGCGCCATTGCGAAGCGATGGTGCAGGAAATATCACACACCCCCACCCCCAAAAAAACAAAACAGGTGAAGCGTATGTGCAATACGCTGTCATGTGCAGTACAATTTTGCTCTCATACACTGCGATAGGCCGGGTCACCAGCAGCTCCACAGTTGTAAAACGCTACATGACTAATACAGCATTTTACGCTTACAGCCATGTGAATCCGGCATTGGGCTGTGGTCATGTTTTTTGTTGCATATTTATGAAATTGCATACACTATTAAAAACCGCGTGTAGATTTAAACAATACATACATGTTTTTTGTTTTGTTTTTTTTAACCGCATGCAGGGTTTTGATGCAATTTTTAATTTTGTGGAAAGTGTGCAATCATATACAGGAGATACATGGTCCATATCACTATATACAGGAGATGTATAAATTATACCAACTGTACATATATCATTATATACAGGAGATACCCAAGTTATACCAGTATATTCCATATCACTATATACAGGAGATGTATAACTTACACCATCTGTACATATATCATTATATCCAGGAGATACCCATGTTATACCAGTATGGTCCATATAATTATATACAGGGAGATGCATATAAATCTTCTGTATGCAGTGATATTGACAATGCTGGTGTAAGTTTGGAGGGTCCATTACAGATGTGGCTAAAAATACTGGAAGAAAAAGTATTGAATGCAGCGCCTTTTTTTCCTCCAAAATATGGATGGAAAGCCGACGGACCCCATTATAGTCCATGGGGTCTGTTCGGTTTTGTCCAGAGACTGAGCCGCAGGGATTCCTAACCTGGGTATCTCCTGAATATAATATATGTACAGCTGGTATAACCTATGCATCCTGTGTATAGTGATATACCAGTTCACACCAGCATGGTCCATATTACTACATACAGGATGTATAGCTTAATGCAGCTATACATATATAATTATAAACAGAAGATACCCAGGTTATACCAGCATGCTCCATGTCACTTGTGAGTGAAAACACTTTTATGATCTGCCTCAGGTAACCAAATTGTTTTAACCCCTTAACGCCACAGGACGTAAATGTACTTGCTGCGGTGTACTTAACGCAACAGGATATACACTTATACCCTGGGGATAGTGCGAGATCAGAAGACATCCTGTGCTATCTGGCAGCGGGAGCCGGCTGTCACCGATAGATAGCCTCCTGCTGCAACAGCAGGGGTGCATCGGGACAGCGACCCCCTCTGTTAACCCCTTACACGCTGCGATCCATGTAGATTGCGGCATGTAAAGTGTTCACAGAGGAAGCGCACTCCCTCTGTGATGTCATTGGGCTCTCACGATGAAATCGCGGAGGGCCGATGGGTTGCCATGGCAATAGGACGCCAGCTACAGGCATCCTGCTTTGCCATTGCCTGTGATCGCTAATACAAGCAATAAGGCATTGCAGGACAGAAGTCTTGCAATGCTTTATCATAGCGATCAAAGCAGCTATGGTATAAATCCCCAACAGGGATATGAAAAGCGTAAAAATAGCGTAGAAAAAAATGTTTAAAACCCCTTTTTTGTGCTTTTCCCCTTAATAGTTTTAAAAAAAATCACACATATTTGGTATCGTCGTATCCGTAACGACTCCTACAACAAATTGAACACACTTTTTATCCTGCATGGCAAAAAGTATTTAAAAAAACTAAGGCAAAATGCTTATTTTTTTCATTTTGCCTCCCAAAAAACACAATAAAAGTGAACATAAAAGCCATATGTATCCCAAAATGGTACTCATAAAAACTACAGCTCGTCACGCAAAAAACAAGCCCTAACAGAACTCCGTCCATGGAAAATTAATTGTCATTTATGCTGCATGATTGATATTGTAAAAAAAAAAAAGCAATGCAGAATTGATGTGCTTTTTCTCCCTGCTATCATTAAAAAAATGAACATTTTACAATATAGTTTATGTATTCAAAAACGTCACCTATAAAGACTACAGTTTGCCACGCCCTCATACAGCCATAGCGACGGAAAAATTAAAAAGTTATGGCTTTTGAAAAGTGGAGGTAAAAGTCCCCCCAAAATCGTTGCGTCCTCAATGCCAAAATAGGCCATGTCCTCAAGGGGTTAAACAGGAAAATATGAGCTCAAAGAAGCCAATGAAAGACACGCATTATACAGTGTATACTACAGGACATCTGCCTTTACTTTTGGTGGGAAAAGGTTTATATAGTATTCAAACAAAGGAAGGTGGGACATTCAGATACATTATAACATTTGGTGTGCTGATCGGTCATTCTCATGGGGGGTGTTTATGATGTAACAGTTTAGCAAGAGGAGGGGGGAAGGAAATTATCAGACATGCTCAGTACAGATTTTGCCACATTTCACAATTAGCAACGGACTTGGCAATAGTGCCAACCTTATAATCTGCGTTCCGACGTGCGTTTTGCTAAAGCTTCCCCAAAGGGCTACATATGTAGTGTTCAATATGTTTGTTTTATTATAGTTATCAGTGGTAACATGACTGTGATAGTATTGGATATCTCCTGTATAGACATTTCTCTACTAACATGACCTACTATATGCCTTCCTTTTTTGATGCATTATTTCTTTTTGTTTGGGAAGTCATCTCTTCTGTTATGTGATATTTTAATATGATTCTATTCAATAAAATGTAATCCTTCTTTTGAGGCTTTTGTACCCTTTTTCATGTTTCCCCCATAGTAACATGCATTAAAAACGGGTCGCAGTTGCATGGCCTGTGAGTGTGATCTGTTTTTTTTCTTTAATCCTCTCATAGAAAATAATGGTGATTCTTGAACAAAAATTACATAAAAATAGGATTGCTGCAATTTTTCAAATTCGTACTATGGGTCTGAGTTAAAAAAATTACATGTGTGAATTAACCTATAGAAATGAATGGGGTTTTTCTCCATGAGAGTTCTGTCCATCTCGGAACATGTGCGTGAAAATTGCCTGCGAGAATACAGCCTTTGGTCATCATACCTTTAGTAATGTATAAAATGTACTGACTCTAACCAATTCCCCAACAAACCGGAAAACAAGAATAGCACAGAACATCCCTCCTAGTGAGGAGGAAAAGCCATTTTTACATTTGTACCCTGGAGCGAATAAAACTATACTGTATGTTCTTAAACATTTCTGTAGCTCCCTGGATTTCTCAGCCCCATAAACTTTTAATTCAGAGGACTAATCCTGCATTTTGAACCACAGGTGATGAAAATTAAAGGGGTTGTCCCGTGCTGAAACGTTTTTTTTTTTTATTTTTTCAATAGGCCCCCCGTTCGGCGCGAGACAAACCCAATGCATGTGTTAAAAAAAACAAACGTTTAGTACTTACCCGAATCCCCGCGCTGCGGCGACTTCTTCCTTACCTTAGCAAGATGGCCGCCGAGATCTTCACCCACGATGCACCGCGGGTCTTCTCCCATGGTGCACCGTGGGCTCTGTGCGGTCCATTGCCGATTCCAGCCTCCTGATTGGCTGGAATCAGCACACGTGACGGGGCAGAGCTACGAGGACCAGCTCTCCGGCACGAGCGGCCCCATTCACCAGGGAGAAGACCGGACTGCGCAAGCGAGTCTAATCGGGCGATTAGACGCTGAAATTAGACGGCACCATGGAGACGAAGACGCTAGCAACGGAGCAGGTAAGTGAATAACTTCTGTATGGCTCATAATTAATGCACGATGTATATTACAAAGTGCATTAATATGGCCATACAGAAGTGTATAACCCCACTTGCTTTCGCAGGACAACCCCTTTAAATGTATCTTATTTTCAGAAGTTAGTTGAACCAGGCACTTCAATAGGAATATCAACAAGATCCCTTACTTTTCTTAGAATGGTACAACTTTCTTTCAAATAGGGAATTCTAATCAGCACTGGTCTTGGAGGGGCTCCCGGTGGTGGAGAGTGGAATTGCACCCTGCGGCAACTTCCTGGAGATAATGTTGCTATCTCAAATTTGGTTTGCAACAAGAGTTCAAATAATTCCACCAGATTACGTTTTTTGGCTTGTTCAGGTGCCCCATCAGTCAGAGTGTTTTCAAGATCATCCAATTTATTTATAAGGAGGGAAACGCCGATTGCTTTCTTGAGGTCATGCTTAACTGCATGCATTTGGTCTTCCACAGTGCTGACTCTCTCCTCCGCCTCATTCATAAGGTCATTCACCTGTTTGAGACTGTCTCCTGAAGTTGACTTCCTCCTTTCACTCTGCCATCAGGTCACACCAAAGTGTTTTTTTTTTTTAATTAAAAAAAGTTTTATGCATTTCTTTTTATACAAGCATTTTTTGGGTAGCATATCAGAATGTTAAGCATATATTCTTTTAACTAACTCTCTGCTGGCATACTTCTGCATGCCAACATAGTCAGGCTGTGCATAGAGATATGCACAGGTACTTGTTGTATGCCCTAACGGGCTAATGCTGGATTCACACGAACGTATATTGGCTTGCTTTTCACGGCGAGCCGATATAAGTCCTCTCTCTCTGCAGGGTGGAGGCTGGAAGAGCCAGGAGCAGTGCTCTGAGCTCCCGCCCCTCTCTGCCTCCTCTCTGCCCCTCTGCACTATTTGCAATGGAACTTAGCCCCACCCCCATCCCCGCCTCCTTTCATTGCAAATAGTGCAGAGGGGCGGAGAGGGGGCGGGAGCTCAGTTCCTGCTCCTGGCTCTTCCATCCCCCCCCCCCCTCCTGCAGATGAGTACGACGTATATCGGCTCAGCGTGAAAACCGAGCCGATATACGTTCGTGTGAATCCAGCCTTACAGTGAAGAAAAATCTGGTACTCATTAGTGTTGCAGGAATATTGTTTACATTTTCTTCAACAAATATTTTATTGAATTTTTTAAAAAAAAAGAGAACATGTAAATGACATATTGCAAATGTTACCCCGTGCATGGGCTGTACAATACACAGTTTATAGCCCATAACTTTACTATAGACAATCAAGTAAGTTTTTATTTAAATGTATTTAAATCTGTTAAAATTTTGTATCACGTTACAATCCACAATATCGAGGTTCATTTGACATGTCAGTCGATTCAAGACCGCACTGAGATCGCGGGACGGTTTCCATCCTGCCATGGATTTCCTCATATATTTTGTTACCCAATTTCAAATATAACACACTTAACAAAAAAAGATATCAAAAGTCGTACTTGCCCTAAAATGGTACCAATAGAAGCTATAGCTCGCTCCCCAAAACAACACCCTGACACAGCTCCATCAGTGCAAAAATAAGTTTTGGGGGTTAAAAGATTTTCATTTAAAGCATTTTTTTTACAGCAGTATAACAGGAAAAAATGTTAGTAATGGCAGTAATTGTGCTGACTGGCAAACTAAATTTAACAAGTCATTTTTCAACAATTCATGGACAGCCTAAAATCCACAAAAAAATAGTGCAATTGGGGTTAATTCACACGTCCATATATTGGCCAGGTTTTCACGCCCGGCCGATATACAGTGTCCCTTTTTGCAGGGGGAGGAGGCGGGCCGGGAGCAGTGCACTGAGCTCCCAGCCCTCGCCACTGTTTGCAATGGGAGGGACGGGGCAGAGCTATGTCCCGCCCCATCCTGCCCCCTCCCATTGCAAATAGTGGCAAGGGGACAGGAGATCAGTGCACTGTTCCTGGCCCGGCCCACTTCCTTCCCCCGCAGAAAGGGACACCGTATATTGGCCGGACGTGAAAACCTCGCCCATATACGGACATGGGAATAAGCCCTTAGACTGGTTGATTAATAAAATTCAATTTATTACTTTTTAGATTGCAAGGATAGAAATCCCCTACTGCATCCATCACAGCTGCGGCAGGAGATTGCAATGTTCTTCTACTGTTTTTAATGGGGTTGGCGCTGCTACTGGTCCCATTGAAAACAATGGCGATATCACAAAAAGATAGATGTTGTGTTTTTTTTTTTTCTTCCACACTGCATCGCAGGAGTGAAAACTTCGCAAATGAGAATGAAGCCATTGAAAATTATTGGCTTCATAGTCATGCGTTTTCACTTGCTCTCGCATCGCCAGAAAACCGCATGATCTTCTCGCCAGTGTGAAGGAGCCCTTAGACCGCTATGTTAATGGATAAATAAAAGAGTTATGATTTTTCAAAAGTGGGGAGGAAAAGTTGAAAGAAAAAAAAAAAGGCTGCATCCTAAAGGGGTTAATTAGGAGTGTGCACTGAGCTCTGAATATATTTTGGGGTCTGTTCTGGGGTATTTTGCCTCTGCTGCCCCCATCCTATGTTTAATGCTTCTGAGGCTCAGGGTGCATTTAGACGACCGTATATCGGTCATGTATTCACGCCAGCCGATATGCGGCGTCTCTCTCTGCAGGGGCAGGAGGCTGGAAGAGCCAGGAGCAGGAACTGAGCTCCCGCCCCCTCTCCGCTCTCTGCACTATTTGCAATGAAAGGAGGCGGGGCTAAGTTCCAGGAATTAGCCCCGCCCCGCCTCTCCTCATTGAAAATAGTGCAGGGGGGTGGAGAAGAGGCAGAGAGGGGGTGGGAGCTCAGAGCACTGCTCCCGGCTCTTGCAGCCTCCTCCCCCTGCAGAGAGGGACACCGTATATCGGCTGGGTGTGAAAACCCTGCCAATATACGGTCGTCTGAATGCATCCTTATAGTGTGTATGATACCACTGATCCATTGAAAGAAAAAAGCATTCCTCTAGATTTTCTGTCTATGAGAAGCATGCCACAGCAGAGGTGCGGGCAGTCATTGAAGCCTGAAGAGAAGACGAGCACGCCAATGCGAACTGCAGCAGAGAGAGAGCCTGAGAAAACTGAGTACGGCAAACTTTGGCGCTGTGCATCCCTGTCCTCTCATCTTAGACTTCACAGCTTGGTAGATAAAAGTAGGGGAAAGAAGACGATTGAGGCTATTGAGGTTCACTTCCAAAATCCTGTATTTGCCCCTCTAGTGCTACTATAACAGCGTTATTGTGTTCCCCATTAACAACACAATACAGCAAATATGAACATTTTACTTTTCATTATTTGCGTAGTGTTAGAAACATATGTTGGACCTCGCCTTGCAGGGGAATCTCAATGTAGGACGAGGTCTGACACGGGATTGGAAAGGGTTAACCACTAGAGATGAGCAAACATACTCATTAAGGGCGATTTCGCAATTGAGCATCGCTATTTTCGAGTACCTGGCCATTTGGGTGAAAAGATTCGGGGGGGGCAGGGGGGCGGTGTGGTGGAGCGGGGGGTAGCAGTGGGGAACAGGGAGGAGCTCTTTCTCTCTCTCCCCCCCACTCCCCTCTGCAACCCCCCGCTCGCTCACCCCCGCCGCCCCCCGAATCTTTCCACCCGAGTAGTCAGGTACTCGAAAATAGCGATGCTCTATTGCGAAATCGCCCTTAACGAGTACGTTCGCTCATCTCTATTAACCACATAAAGCATCCTGTTTTTCTTTATAGCTTAGGGCAGAGGACCCCAACCTTTTATGTTTCCCTTTGGAGCCTCCTTGTTTATCGCATCGCACAAAACTTGCAATTTTCATGGGATGCGATTTTAATATTAGAAACTCCTATTGACTTTCGCAATAAAAAAATTTCCCAATTTTATTGCATGCGATGCAAGATTATTCTCCAGAAAAACATCGCTGACCCTACAAAATCACAGGAACAAAGCTGCGATATCGATGCGATTTTTGTATCAGCGATATCAGTCACCCGTGTGATAGAGGCCTAAGTAACAATTATTGCTGCATAGATTGTTATGATATATTCAGCTAATACGTTTAGAGGTTTTTAAGAAGTTTAGGAACTCCGATCAATATGGTGTACATATTATATATGATGAAGAAAGTTCTGTGTTCCTCAATGTTTTCTGAAGGACGTTCAGGACACAGAATCCCAGAACAGAATAAGCCAGACCGTCTCTGTTCACTGCTGTAACTACTGTGATTATATCCTCTGGCAGTGGAGCATTACCAGAGAATGGCCAGCATATAAAATACCATTTTAGAGGATACTTTGTGAGACATGAACGTCTATAAGACATAACTCTGGATTATACAAGGAAATGTTTTCAGCTCCCTCACAATCAGAATTTTATGCTATATTGAGGAAAATTGCATGATCGCAAGCATCTCCATTAAATGTGGCTTGCAATTCCAACAGTCTATCATGGCTTGTTTCCCTAATAATAGGCCCTACTGTGATTTTCGGGGGGAGGGTGGGGTGGGAGCTTAAAACATAAGCCTTCCCCCGAAAATAAGCCCTAACTACACTACATGTAAAAAAAAAACCAATAATACTCTCCTAGCAGCCAGGGTTTGCTTCCCTTCGTCTGGGCTGCGGCGCTGCTGCAGGCTTCCGTGTCCTCCCGCAAGCCGACAGAGCAATTCTTCCTGATAGCAGGGTTTAAATACCCCACCTCCAGCAAGCTAATGCTCTGATTGGTTAATCAAGTCTGCGTTAGCCAATGAAAGCCGGCGCTCGAATAATCAATCGCAGCCATTCATTGAATGACATCATTGAATGGCTGTGATTGGTTAATCGAGCGCCGGCTCTCATTGGCTGACGTGGTGCTCGATTAACCAGTCAGAGCATTAGCTTGCTGGAGGCGGGGTAATCAAGCCCTGCTATCAGGAAGAACTGCTCTGTCAGCATGCAGGAGGACACGGAAGTCGGAAACCAATGCGAGAGCCGCGAACGCCGGCTGCTATGTAAGTATTATGAGACACCCCCGAAAATAAGACACAGTGCCTCTTTTGAGGCAAAAATTAATATAAGACAGTGTCTTATTTTTGGGGAAACACGGTAGTAGTGGTCTGTGATTTTACAATCCTATTGCTGACTTAAAGGGGGTTGTCCCGCGATAGCAAGTGGGGTTATACACTTCTGTATGGCCATATTAATGCACTTTGTAATATACATCGTGCATTAAATATGAGCCATACAGAAGTTATTCACTTACCTGCTCCGTTGCTGGCGTCCCCGTCGCCATGGTGCCGTCTAATTTCAGCGTCTAACCTCCTGATTGGCTGGAATCGGCACACGTGACAGGGCGGAGCTACGCGATGACGCGTAGAAGGGGGCGGAGCCAGAACGCAGCTCGTGCCGGACCGAGCCGAAGGCAGACCCTTCTGCGCAAGCGCGTCTAATCGGGCGATTAGACACTGAAATTAGACGGCACCATGGCGACGGGGACGCCAGCAACGGAGCAGGTAAGTGAATAACTTTTGTATGGCTCATATTTAATGCACAATGTATATTACAAAGTGCATTAATATGGCCATACAGAAGTGTATAAGCCCACTTGCTATCGCGGGACAACCCCTTTAAATGAAGGGCGTTTGTGTGCATTCCAAACATTTTTATTGTAGTAAACATTTGTTATGATGCAAATTGTTTCTACTGTCTTTATGTTATTTTATCACAAAGCTAAGCTTAGCTAGTTAAAGGGGTTTGACATTGGTGGTAGTTGGGGGGACACATTACCTGTAAAACGCAAACCCTAACTTTCACCTCTCGCTGCGCGCTGCTCCCTCGCCACCGCTGGCTGCTCTAGTCTCT
Source organism: Eleutherodactylus coqui (assembly GCF_035609145.1). Lineage (NCBI taxonomy): Eukaryota > Metazoa > Chordata > Amphibia > Anura > Eleutherodactylidae > Eleutherodactylus > Eleutherodactylus coqui. The sequence goes on along the minus strand of NC_089843.1, from coordinate 164,098,223 downwards.
GTTTACTTGGACTGGAATGGTCATTCGGGTTATTTATCCACATGAGGACTGTTGCCAATAGGAAGCCGGGAGGGACGTCACCAGTGACATCCTGTAAGTCTGCCTCAGGACTTCTACATTAGAAGCCCACTTATAACAGGTTTACGGAAAGTCACCAGGCCTGCTAACTGGGGAACGCACCTGTCAGATGCTGCAGCAGCGGAGCGCCAAAGTAGTAGTCCGGTGTCATGGTGAGTACATTGGTTTTATATAGTGTTGGGCACAGAAGTCCAAAACTATATAAAATCAATAACTTGGAAAATTCCTTTAATGACATGAAAAAATAGAAATACATTAAGGGCTCGGCCAGACGAGCATTTTTTCCTGCATGTTTTGCAAAACGCATGTATAAAAATTGCGCGACCAAAGCAGGAGATGCCTTTTTAAATTCGCACTTGGTGTACGGTCACATGATTGCAAAAGTCACACAAAGTGTGGTGCCATCGCTATCCCCTGCTGCGGCTGTGACAGCTGCAGCAGGGGATTCCTTGGATTTGAAACCCCTGGATGCTGTCACATCCAAGGATTTCACTTTGTTGTTGAAAACATAGGGAGAAGATTGCGATCCTCTGCCACAGCTGTGACAGGTGATTCCTTCATCCCTGCGCGCAGTCCCCTCATCTCTGAACACTGACAGTGCTGTCACAGTGTTCATTGATGAGGGGACTCCCCACGGGAATGAAGGAATCACCTGTCACAGCTGTGGCAAAGAATCGCGATGCTATCCCATTGCTTTCAATGCGGCCGCCGCTGCTGCCAGTGCTGTGGTGCTTCTGATCCCCATTGTATGGGATGAACAATATATGTAGCAGTGCTGTGTGTGTGATGTGCATGTAGAAGAGCTGTGTGGCGCCACCAGAAACACTGGTACAGATAGTCCCCGACTTGCGAACATTCGACTTACGAATTTCGCTAGATACGAACTATCTGTCCTGCACAGTATGATGTCATGCTATGGCATTACATCATACTGTGCAGGGACCGGACAGGCTTCTATCAAGCCTGATAGAAGCCTGTCCGGTCAGATCGCGGTTGCTGGGCAGCCGGGGGCCTCCTGAAAGGCCCTAGGGCTGTCTATGCAGAGCGCCTAGCAAGCCGTGCGCTCTATGGGCACTCTGCATAGGGAGCCCTGGGGCCTTTCAGGAGTCCCCGGCTGCCTAGCAACCACACAGCGTCCCGCGATCTCATCATGAGACGCTGTACGGGCCCCCTGAACGTCGGGTGCAGGCTGTTTCTTACAGCGGGCACCCGGCGGCAGCAGTTCCGACGAGCTGCGCCGCTCATCAGAACTGTTAACACTTTAAATACCGCTGTCAGAGCGGTATTTAAAGTGTTAACAGTTCCGACAAGCGGCGCGGCTCGTCTGAACTGCTGCCGCCGGGTGCCCGCTGTAAGAACAGCCGGCACCCGACGTTGTATGGAGCGGGATCCACCCGCGATCCCGCTCCATACTACCATTTGTTCGACTTGCGAACAAAACGGACTTGCGAACGGGCTCCTGGAACGGAACCTGTTCGCAAGTCGGGGACTAACTGTACTATGATTTCCTAACAATTACTAATTATTTTAAAACCAGCACATCTACACGTTTTGGGGCTAAAAAAGTCTCTTCCTCAGTATTTGCTGGGGATACACTAGACATAAAACAATATGGTGGAAAGTAACAGATGTGTTGTAGGTACGGTAGTAGGTAAGATATAGAGGAATAGGTTCAGAATAGAAAAATAGAACAGTATTTAATTAATACCTGGTGCATAATAACATTCAAAATCAAATAACCGAACAATACATAGATAAAAATGAAATCAAACATATTCTTCGGTTGCATATGTATAGTTTTTGCAGAGCGGCTGTGGGTTAATTGAATGAAGTGAAGCAGGGATGGATTTAATATTCTTACCTAGTGGTTTTGAAAATATATGGCTTAGCATTAGCTGCTAAAGATAATTTTTTAATATATAGCAATTTATCTATTTATTCATAAATATTATTTTATGCTGAATATTGAGGGGTTTTAGAAACATATTATGTGATCAGCCTTGTTGCTATTTTTTAATTAATACCCCTTACATCTGGAAGGGTAATAGAAAAGTTATCAGATATGTACACACATACTCCGTACCTTTCTTCATTATTATAGTGTGTTAAATGTTTAATTCGGTATTAAGTGCTAAGCCGGACACCGGTCAAGGCAGAGCGACTAGAGCAAAGCAAAAATGTAAACCTGTGTGTTTGTGTGTGTGTCCGGGTCTAGGAACTTCCTGATGAGGTGACATGGATTTAGTACGGCTGCTTTCTGCAGCAACATGAATACTTTTTTATGTAGATATAAAGTTTGTAGACTTTTATGTAGTGTATGTGGTCCAACCCCTGTGGTAGAAAAGATGACAGGCACAATAAGTACCCCATCCATTCTCCACCGTCTCCCCTCCTGTGCAAGATCAGTGTATTATTACCGTATATATTCGAGTATTAGCTGACCCAAGTATAAGCCGAGACAATAAGAGTTAACCACAAAAAACAGGAAAAACTTATTAACTCAAGTATAAGCCGAGCTATACTCGAGTATATACTAGGTAAAATAAAAACCTCCATACTCACCTCCCAGCCGGTGTCTGTGTCTGTGCGACATGCTGCTTGAATTCTCCACGCTGTTATCCCCCCCCTGTCCTCTCTGCTTGGCTCTGTCAGTGCTGTGTAAGTAAGCGCCGTGATTGGATTGAGCGCCAGCCAATCACAGCTGGCGCTCGATCCAATCACAGAGCTTACTTACACAGCACTGACAGCGGGGGATTTGAAAGCCGAGCAGGGAGATGTGAGCGGGGGAAATTCTATAGCAGCTTGATTGGCTGTAAATAATCGATCACCAGCTGTGATTGGCTGACGCTCGATCCAGTCACAGCTCTTGCTTACACAGCGCTGACGGCTGGGGATGACGCAGCCGAGCAAAGAGGATGGTGGGGGATGACAGCGGAGAGGATTCAAGCAGCCTGCCACACCGCCGCCAGAGACACAGGCGCCGTCTGAGAGGTGAGTATGGAGGTTTTTTTTTTTTTTTTTTAAACCTTCCCTGACTCGAGTATAAGCCGAGGGGGGCTTTTTCAGCACAAAAAAATGTGCTGAAAAACTAGGCTTATACTTGAGTATATACAGTATTTTAATTTTTTAAAATGCACATATAATAATTTTTTTTTTAATCAGTTAATACGAAATTATATATATATGCAAAACCATTTAAACATCCCCTGCTTGACTTGATTCAATTAACCCACCGCCGCGCCGCAAAAATTATACATATGCAACAGAAGAATATGTTCGATTTCATTTTTATTTATTCTTCGGTTATTTGATTTTGAAAGTTGTTGTGCACCAGGTATTAATTGAATCCTGTCCTTATTCGTCTATATCTTACCTACTACCTACAAAACATCTGTTACTTTCCACCAAATTGTTTCATGTCTAATGTGCCCCTAGCAAATACTGAGGAAGAGACTCTTATAGCCTCAACACATGGATAAGCACTACTCGCTCGAGTAATTGGCTTTATCTGAGTATCGCTGTGCTCGGGTCTAAAGAGTCGGGTGCCGGCACGGAGCGGGGAGCTGCAGGGGAGAGCGGGGAGGAACGGAGGTAAGATCTTTCTCTCCTTCTCTCCCGCCCGCTCTCCCCTGCGACTCACCTGTCAGCCGCGGCGGCACCCGAATCTTTAGCCCCGAGCACAGCGATACTCAGATAAAGCAAATTACTCGAGCGAGTAGTGCTTATCCGAGTACGCTCGCTCATCTCTATGCAGCACATTTTATGCAGAAAGTCAACAGCAAATTGGCTCTGTGTGAACACATCTGTCCGGAATAACAAGCACTAGCCAGGTGGAGAGAACTACCTTTGTACGATTCCAGAGCTTTCAGCTTTTCCTCATTGATGTCTGTTGCAATCACTGTTGCTCCTTCTTTAGCAAATGCCTAAAGACAGAAAAACAATAGAACTACTACAACCATTTATCAACCGTTAGCAGAAAAACACTTCCATCTTACACAATTCATTTTCTAACCAACCTGAAATATAAGCCCTACCCCCAAAATAAGCCCTAACCAAACTACATAAAAAAAGCAATACATTACCTAGCAGGCGCCGTCCGAGTCCCTCCCGCTGGTTTCCAGAGTCCCGGCATGCTTGCTTGCAGTCCTCAGCCGCCGACAGGAGATCGCTTTGTAGTAACGGGGTTTGCAAACTCCGCCTCTAGCAAGCGATGGCTCTGATTGGTCCTCAAGTGCTGCGGCTAAACCAATCAATGCAGCGCTCGATGAACCAATGCGATGGCTGTGATTGGTTCTTCAAGCGCTATATTGATTGTTTTTTGAGCGGTGCAGTTGAGCCAATCAATGTGCAGTGCTCGATAAACCAAGGCGATGGCTGTGATGGGTTTTTTGAGCGCCGTCTCTGATTGGCTGAGCCGCGGCGCTCGTGATCCAATCACACTACTTGCTTGCTGGAGGAGGGGTATTCAAAGCCCCGTTACCAGGAAGAGAATGCTGTCAGCGCGGAGGACACAACAGCCTGCCGCTGCTCCGCAGACCAACACAAGGCACCAGAACGCCCTCGTCTAGGCAAGTATAAGACACCCTGAAAATAAGACACTGTACCTCTTTTGGGGCAAAATTAATATAAGACAGTGTCTTATTTTCGGGGAAACGCAATAAGGTGACTGCACAATTTAAATAACTGGAGAGCAGTGATATTGACTAAACAGGGTGAATCAACGGACTTACAATGGCAGCAGAATGTCCAATTCCTTGCGCTGCTGCTGACAGCAAAATTACTTTTCCATCCAAGCGACCCATTCTAGCTGAAATAAATCAACAGAAAACATCTAATTACATATGTAATAAAAGCAACAGATTGTCTCCAGCTACTGATCCACATCATACATGTCCAATAACTACCAGAATTGTTAGTAAACTTCAGCATCCCCTTCCTGTTCACTGATGACAACATCCGGCCCGCTGCACTGAACAGTGAGCAGAGCCACCAGATGATGGACGGAAGCCTGAGCCGTAGACCCCGTCCATCAGAAAACCCCTGTAAGGCCCCGCTTGCGTATATAGCCACCCCACCTTCTCTGTTTACGTGCCATATTTATTAAAGTGACAGCGTATAGCACAACTTTAACCCCTTAACGCCACAGGATGTTAAGGGGTTAAAGTACCTGAATGCATGGTACTTAATGCAACAGGACATAAACTTACAACCTGCGAATGGCGGGGGCACAGGAGTGAGCCCATGCGATCCTCCAGTGAGAGCTGGCTGTGACTAGTAGTGCCAGCCTGCCACTGCAACAATGGGGATCGATGAGAACAGCAATCCCTGCTGTTAACCCCCTAAATGCCGCAATGTACATTGACTGGGCATTGCATTATAATAGCTTTTATGGTTCAAGTCCCCTACAGGGACATAACTAAAAAAAGTTTGATAAAAATACTGTTAAAAAAAAAAAACTTTCCCCAATTTTTATTAAAAAATAACCCCCACATATTTAGTATAATTGTAGCCATAACGACCTGTACAATAAATTGAATATGCCATTCATCCTGCATTGCCAAAACCGTAAAAAAACAACTAAAAAACGGACCCAAAATGCTTATTTTGCCTCCTAAAATATGCAGTATAAGTGATGAAAAAGTTGTATCTACCTCTAAATGGCACCAATGCAATCTACAGCTCGTCCCGCAAAAAAAACAAGCCCTCACAGAGCTCCATCCATGGGAAAATAAAAGAACGCATGGGACTTTGAATGCTCCAATGTCAAAACAGGTACATTTTCCCCCCCCCCAAAAAAAAAAGAAAAGCCTTAAAAAAGAAAAAAAAAAAAAAAAAAGTTTGTATCGTCATAATCGTACCGACCCGCAGCAAACATCATGTCCTTTATGTTGTATGATTATGCCCCTGCACACAGGTGGAAATTCTGCGGAAATTTCCCGCCCCTGGATGCCTGCATAGGAGTGCATTGCAAAACGCAATCCTATGCAGACGGTTGCGATTTGTCCGCGTGAAAACACACACGGAAAACTAATCGCGGCATGTTCTATTTCCGTGCGGGTCGTGCAGAGGCCGGCACAGAAATGTCACTCCCGGCCGCGCTCTGCGCTGACAGCCAGAACATAAAAGAGCCAGAGCCGCGGGACAGGTGAGCGCCACACTGGTAGGGGCTCAGGTCCGCTGCGAGAATTCTCACAGTGGGGTCTGACCCGGCCGTCTGCAGGCGGCCATACATTGTTCAAAAAAAAAGACAATGCATTTCCTCTCTCTGCCGTCCAAAAACAGAAAACTTTTACAATACAGCATGTGCGCCCAAAAATGGTACCAATGACAACTGCAGTTTGCCACGCAAAAACCAAGCCGTCACCCGGCCGCGCAGACGGAAAAATTAAAAGTTATGGCTTTTTAAAAGTGAAAATTAAAAAACCTTCGGAAAAAAATAGGCCTTAAGGGGTTAAATGGCTTTGATCAATTTGCAACCCACTCCATACAGCAATGATGAAAGACTGAACCCTGCTGAGGGGGCACCGTGCCCGACAGACCCCGCACATGTGCCAGTGCTTGCATCTGCTGTATGCTGGTACCGCACTACGGACTATCGGTTAGATACCGGAGCACCGACCTGTGTTCACGGCCCCGGGCTGCACTGCGCGAGCTTTGGACTGTCAGCAGTCACGTGGCACAAAGGAACCACTTCCCGCTGATTTAGCATAAGAGCATTCGTTACAGGCGGTCACATGGAGCCGGGCGCCATCTAGTGTTGAATATATGGAAGTACAAACAGTTGTAAAGTCTGCAGCTGCCTGCTTGTGCGTTGTTTTCGCAGGTAGAGATGGTCTCAGTCTTTATATGGCACGTATAATAACTGCGTACAACGGGACAGGAGGGTACAATACTGTAATAATGTATTACTACACAAGCCAAAATAATAAAAAAAGCTAACATGGAGGCTGGTACAGAATGGTTTACTTCACAAGAAGATATCCCCATGGTTCACATTTACAGATTGAGTGTCTAAAGGAAATAAATAATATGTGCTTGTTTTCTGTAAAAATTGAGATTTTACTATAAATTTCTAGACAAACTATCAGACATAATTAGGCAGAGAGGTTATTATGAATCATCTACTTGATGTGGGCCCCTCATGGTTGGGGGGTGGGGTGGAGGGACTTGTTATTTGTATAGCACCAACTTATTCTGCAGTGCTTTCAGGTAATTTATTTATTACAGTCGACCAAAACTGCCCTCACAAAAGTATTAAATGACCTGATGACTACTCCCTATTAATCCTCCTTGACCGCTCTGCTGCATTTGACACTGTTGACCATCACCTCCTTCTCACTATGCTTCACTCTATCGGCCTGAAGGACATGGCTTTCCCCTAGTTCTCCTCCTACCTCTCTTTCAGCATCTCCTTTGCTGGCTCTATGTCCTCTCCCCTTCCTCTCGCTGTCAGGGCTCGGTCCTTGGTCCCCTTCTCTTCTCTATCTACACAGCCCCAATTGGACAAACCATCCGCAAATTCGGCCTCCAATACCATCTCTATGCTTACAACATCCAGCTAGACACCTCTTCCCCTGACATCCCAGCACCATTCCTCTAAAACCTCACCAACTGTCTGTCCGCTGTCTGTAACACCAAGTCCTCCCTCTTTCTCAAAATTAACCTATCAAAAACTGACCTCCCCCCAACATTTCCATATCTGGCACCACTATAACCCCCAGACAGCATGTCTACTGCCTTGGGGTCACAATGGACTGTGACCTCTCCTTTACCCCCACCCCCACTCCATATCCAATCTCTGGCTTGAACATGCCACCTGCACCTCAGAAATATTACTAAAATCTGTCTGTTCCTCACCACGGACTCGCTAAAGACACTCATTGTCGCCCGCATGCACTCTTGACTCGACTACTGCAACTCGCTGTTCATTGTCCTTCCTCGCACCAGGCTCTCCCCTCTCTGATCCATATTAAACGTGGCGGCTAGGCTCATTTTTCTATCTAGCCGTTTCTCAGATGCCCCCGCACTATGCCATCCCTGTATTGGCTGCCCATCCACTGCAGAACTAAATTTAAATTTACCCTCACCCACAAAGCTCTCCATGGCGCCACACCACCGTACATCACTTCCCTCCTGTTTGTACACCACCCAGCACGCACACACCGATCCACTAACACACTCAGACTAAACACCGCTCTAATAAGAACCTCACATGCTCGCCTACAGGACTTCACCAGAGCAGAACCAATCCTCTGAAATGCTCTACCCCAAGGCATCCAGACATTCCCTGAGGCACCAAATTTCAGATGCACCTTAAAAACGCACCTCTTCAGGGAGGCATACTAAATCTCCTGACCTAGTCCCCCTGCCCCCCCATGGCTCCCCACACCTTCTACCCTACCTAAGATCCATAAAAGTCTACAGAACCCCTCTGGGAGGCCCATCGTCTCAGGGTGTGGCTCTTTATTTAGTAGCTGTGCCCGTTTTTTGAACAGGACATTGAGAGTATTTGCAGAAGGGTCGCAATCTTTTATACGGGAGACCAGTGACTTCTTGTGTAAAATTAGAACTTTGGAAGCGAGGGAGAGATCATTTTCATAGGATGGTAGCTATCATATAATAGGAGGCTATTTCTATCAGTTGGCTTAGTATATAAATCTGACTTAAATTTAGCCCCATCTTTGGGCACCATAACACCCAAGAATTGCACTTCATCCTTAGAAAATGTCAGGGTGGAGCTTAGGGTAAATATTAGAGATGAGCAAGCACCCAAATGCTCGAGTCTGCGTTATTCGAGTCAAGTTTTTCCTAAAATTTTCAGAGCTCTACTCGAGTAACGAACCCCATGGACTACAATGGGAGACTCGAGGATTTTTGTATGTGGGACGCCGGGTGCAGAGCTTCCCCCCTCTCTTTCCCCTGCTTGCCAGACAAAAAAATTTGCCAATGAAGCGCCCTGCATCGAGGCAGGGAGGAGCCAAAACAGGCACGTCACAGTGGGGTGGAGCCAAAAACTGGGGCGGGGTCGAACACGGCTTGATGCTTGTTCGAGTAACGAGCACCATTGAGTACGCTGATACTCGAACGAGCATCAAGCTCGGCAGAGTAAGTTCGCTCAACTCTAGATATAACATCAGGGAAAGATACACTTGTGCTTCTTCTATGTTGTGTATTTGATTATGTGCCCATGCAGCCTTGGTTATGTAGGTGAAATCACAATGGACGTTAGGACACACATGGTAAAGCACAAGACTACGATACGAACAAAAATCTAAGAATTACCATTGTCTAAGCACTTTCTTGAATATAACCACTCTATCAGTCAACTTAAATTTAGAGTATTACCGAGAGGCGAAGAGCGTATCTTACAATTAAGAAGGAAGGAACTCAAGTGGATCTTTGAGCTTGATATGCTGACCCCCAGTGGTTTAAATCTTGAGTATCACTATATGCCCCATTTCTAATATGTTATGCATCTTTAAGGCTTAGCATTTCGTTTAGGAGGTTTGTGATGTGTTCTATATTGTATTCATGTTTTCTTCTCTTATTTTTTTGTCTCCTCTCTTATTTTAGGTTGTTGTCATGTTAATTAGATTGGATCCTGCCCATGCTGCCCTTTTTACAAGCACACAGTATACATCATCTCTACTTTAGTGCTCTTTCTCATGAGCGTATATCAGCCTGCCGTTTTTCCAGTCGGCTGTTTTTTTTTTTTAAGAGGATATACCACATTAATACATATGGAGGTCTTTCTATGGTTGCTATACCTAGTAACATCTCATATGGTATCTGTGGAAATGTGAATGGGATGTTTCATTTATTAGCATCCCCTCTGTAGGAAAGCTGTGTATACTGTTTTACAATTCAATGGTCACCACAATTGGTATCGCTCTATATGGTGAGTTATAGACATAATTTTTCGGTTGGATGGCCAATTATGGCTGCCAGCACAATTGCTATATACTTTACACAGAGATACAAGACCTCTTTTGATATCACTGTGAGCCTGGAACGCTCTTTGGTCTCTAGGGTAACACCCCAGACACTGCAAATGAATTGCGAGGCTGCATTGATCTAGCATGTAGAGATGAGCAAACATGCTAGTTTAGAGCAAATTACTCAATCGAGCATCGCTTTTTTCGAGTAACTGCCTAATCGGGCGAAAAGATTTTGGGGGCGCCGGGGGTGGGAAAGAGAGAGAGAGCTCCCCCGTTACCTCACCCATTCCCCCCCCCCCTCAAATCTTTTTATTCGAGTAGACAGTTACTCGAAAAAAAGCGAGTAGTTGTCCTAAACGAGCACGTTCGCTCATCTCTACTAGCGTGCCTGCGCGGTCTCTGACATTTTGCATTGGCTATTTTGTGGATGATGATGATGAAATATTGCGACACTACATGGAATAAATGCACATGCACGATTTTGGTACTCTGTATGGGACTTGGTAAATATTGTGGTGACTGCTACAGATCCCATGCACATATGACGCAGAGTATGATTTTCTTACTTTTTATATCGCAGTTATGGCTACAAATACCGCGCATGTGCTATACGGTTATAGGACGCCGGCATGTGCACCATGGAGATGGCGTATGGAGGGATCCTTTCCGATATATATGTATGTATATTTCTAGTACTGTATTAAGTCGTAATTGGTAAACTGATCACATCTGTCGCATCTATTTAAAAAGAGGGTACGTTATTTTAACATGATTGGTCTATTGCTGTTTGCTTTTTACCATTTATGGTTCACATAATTCACTAATTTCTGAGCTTGACAAAGACCCTGAGGATCAAAACATGGCTGTATACCCTTGGCAGGGAGGAATAAAGTTATTTCACTAACTTGCACAAACTTATGCTGCAACGGACCTCTTTTTATGTAATTGTTATATTGTCTGTGTTCTCCCATGCTTAAAAGCGCTGCAAAATAAGTTGGCGCTATACAAAGATTATTATTAATACTGCACTTTAATATGCAGCTCCAATATGATTACTTTAGGATATTTGTGGCAGTATTAGCATTGCAATTAGTTATTTAGAGTTAATATTTCATTGGATAGAGTGCATCTTCTTACATCATAGGGACTGATGTTTTTATTGGTTATGATGTAGTCGCCTTTATTAGGATATTTTTACTGTTTGGATGTAGCATTACTATCACATTTGGCTGGCTTTGGTATTTGTGCCGTTAGTCATCTTGACATCTGTGAGTACATTTTAAATGCATTCGTTATTAATAAAGATGGTTTTATATGTGGAGCAGTGAATGACTATTTCCTCTTTGAGCTGCAATGGTTATGGGAGTTACTAGCAGAGGTGGTTTAAATGGAAGGGGCACCATTCATTTGATCAATTTGTTCCCTAGCCACATCAGATTATGAGCTTCATGATAATGAAGGGTTCAAAAGGAGAAACCACACGGTTCAGAACTACAAAACCAGAGAGGTAAAAAGAAGTCTTCTGCTCAGGGAACGGTTGGTGAATATGGCTTCTGACAGAGCATTCATTCTGAGAAATGCACTCAGAGTCTTAAAGTTCAAAGCCAAATGAAACCCATTCTGGAGAAACCAATGGTCTGCTAAAACTTCTATAAGGGCAATATTTTAGCTGCACCAAATTTTAATCTTTTTCCACACTTCGTTATAAGCCCTCATTGTGGAGGCTCTTCGATAATAGGGTGTTGACCATGCCTTCAGACCAGACCCTTGCTTGACCCCGATTATCCGGTCAACAGCCCGACTGTCAGATGTAGCTTCGCCAGGTTTAGGAAGCATATTTCCCCTTGGATGAAAAAGTCCTGTTTTACTGAAAGCCTCCAATAATGGCTCTGACGCAAATCCAGGACTAACAGGAACCATCTCCTTCGTGGCCAGAACAGGATGACTACACGATCGCTTAATCGTTCCTCATCTTCTAGAGGACCCTGGGAATAATAATGTCCCTTTTATGTGAGCCGAATCTCATTTGAATGAGCAAGTGATGTCACCGCTAGTTCGTGCAGAATGTTTAGACAGGCAGATCGTTGAGAATTGTTCAGTGCTTCACATTCCTACATGAAACAGTGAGCGGGGAGTGTTTAACTGCAACGAGAAGTCAACGAGTCGACGATTTTTATGTAGGCTGAAACTCAGCAACAAAACAAAAAGCAATCAAAAAATGCACGATGACTCATGTTTGGGCGTAACGATTATCACGCATTTTGTGCGTTTGCATGACCATCGTTAAGTCTAAATGAGCCTTAAGAGGAATTGGGGGTGAGAAACACAGCAAAAGCTTCTCTCAGCTAATGAAAAGTCTATCTAGACAACCTTGCCTGGAGAGCGAGCAGAACGTTTCCAGTTGAGTGTCTTGGGCAGTGCCCATGACATCCCGGTCTGAATGTCCTAACTTGAACTGACTTATGTGGAAGCACGGTGTAAAACTGTCATGTCATTTTCTGTATGTGTGTTGCACAGCTGACGCGACTGAAGAGTTAACCGTGATAAAATCATTGCCTGTCAGCTCTGTCTGCATGTGAATGTATCTGTTCTACTGCGTCATGTGGTACAAGTGAGGATATAAATGTGAGTGTCAGAGAGCAGGAAAGGACTGTCTTGTTTAATCTGTGTTAGTGGAGGCCTTTCATCTGGCCTGCTGCAGCGTGCTAACACAGAGCCGCATGGAAGAACCAGCAGCTTCCATGTAGGTGAAGATGGAGGAAGAACATCCTGTAGCACATGGAGAGTGGATGTGAGGAGAGAGTCGCTTCCAGAAAGCGAGCACACCAAACCTCAGTTTAACTAAAAACAGGTACCTATGCACAACACAGGTGTTTTTCCTGTGTGTCAGTCTGCCATTAGGATCACCGCTCAGAGATACTTAAAGGGGTTGTCTCACGAAAGCAAGTGGGGTTATACACTTCTGTATGGCCATATTAATGCACTTTGTAATGTACAACGTGCATTAATTATGAGCCATACAGAAGTTATTCACTTACCTGCTCCGTTGCTAGCGTTCCCGTCACCATGGATCCGTCTAATTTCGCTTTCTTCTGGCGTTTTTAGACGCGCTTGCGCTGTGCGGTCTTCTTCCTGGTGAATGGGGCCGCTCGTGCCAAAGAGCTGGTCATCGTAGCTCCGCCCCGTCACGTGTGCCGATTCCAGCCAATCAGGAGGCTGGAATCAGCAATTGACCGCACAGAGCCCACGATGCACCATGGGAAAGGACCCGCGGTGCATCGTGGGTGAAGATCCCGGCGGCCATCTTGGTGAAGGAAGAAGTAGGAAGAAGGAAGACGTCGCAGAGCGGGGATTCGGGTAAGTAATATGTTTTTTTTTTTTTAACACATTCATTGGGGTTGTCTCGCGCCGAACGGGGGGCCTATGAAAAAAAAAAAAAAAAAAACCCGTTTCGGCGCGAGACAACCCCTTTAATTGTGACACCCATGCGGATGCTGTGCGGGGTGCATTTAGGCTAAGCTTTCTTCCTGAGCAATTTGTCTGCGAGTGATTGTGGAGTGACCCCTTCCCCCATTCCTCCTCTGAAGTGCTCCCAATTCCAGGACCAGTGACATATAGATAACGTGGACTACAGGGCTGTATTGTTCCTGTGTATCCTCCCTACCTCTGAGCTCCTGCCTGTCATTGCTGCAAGTGAACTATACCTGTAATAACCTGTTATACAAAGTTTTATTCAAGTAAAAGTTTTACCGGGCCTTAACCGTTCCTGAGGACCCGAGGTACTACACACAATCTATGCGGTAGAGTAATAACACTGAGACTTAAAGGGGTTGTCCCGCGAAACAAAGTGGGGGTATACACTTCTGTATGGCCATATTAATGCACTTTGTAATGTACATTGTGCATTAATTATGAGCCATACAGAAGTTATTCACTTACCTGTTCCGTTGCTAGCGTCCTCGTCTCCATGGTGCCGACTAATTTTCAGCGTCTAATCGCCGGATTAGACGCGCTTGCGCAGTCCGGTCTTCTTTTCTGAATGGGGCCGCTCGTGCCGGAGAGCGGCTCCTCGTAGCTCCGCCCCGTGCCGATTCCAGCCAATCAGGAGGCTGGAATTGGCAATGGACCGCACAGAAGACCTGTGGTCCACCGAGGGTGAAGATCCCGGCGGCCATCTTCACAAGGTAAGTAAGAAGTCACCGGAGCGCGGGGATTCAGGTAAGCACTATCCGGTTTTCTTTAACCCCTGCATCGGGTTTGTCTCACGCCGAACGGGGGGGGGGCTATTGAAAAAAAAAAAAAAAACGTTTTGGCGCGGGACAACCCCTTTAACAGTGTGTGGGAATGGTGGCGTCACAAGTGATATCTACTACAAGCCCCTCATCCGCCTTTTTGGAACTCCTAGCCGAAGGAGTGTCAAAGCGAGGCTCGCAATCTACACTGGCCTTGGTTACGAGTCATCCCTCCGGGACCAGAGCATGGTGAGTGCCAGCGTGACACGTCAGCATTTATCCCTCCCAGCTCTTCACGTTAACCAGGTGCCCATGATCACCCCTCTGGGGTGTTGCATCTGCACTTTCGAATCATCTTTGGAAGATTACCATGGTCCATGTACTCTATGCGGTTGTCCTTCCCAACCCTGCTTCTTGTGCTGCCTGAGGACGACAGGGAATGCAAGGTTTTGAGACACAGTATTTGAACAGCTTTGTGCCAGAGTTCACAAGCAAACAGTAGCCCATTCAGTAATGTACATTTGGAAAGTTCTTCCTATCTGAAACTCTTGTTGTGCCTGCTATTTAAAGTCACCCCCTTAATAAGTATTTTCTGTAAGATGCCAAGTACTATCTCTTGTAAAACTTCAAAAGTGAAAAGCTGTGCAATTACGTCACGCATTTAGCAACCTTTTAGTCCACGTGTGGGATTTTTTTTTTTTTTGCCAAAACTATATGAACCTGCTTACTGTTGGATTGGTTCGTTTTTCATCGATCGAGTGTATTTTGGTACATGTCACACACATGTGAATGTTGTGGATCCACGCGTGGATTTAGCCCTATCAATGGGCAAAATCTGCAAGCAGAATTCAGACTAGCAAGAAAGTTTTCTTCTTTCCCGAGAAGCGCCATTTTGCATACTATGCCTAGGAAGCTTTGAAGGCCCCCCCACTAAGTGCTGCATGTCCAGAAAGAGCAATAGGCCAAAACCACGCGAAGGCCCTGTTCTCACTGGTGTAATTTTTTAAAGGATCTATGACATATTTGACATTAGTTTTTTGAGCCCATCAGACAGGTTTCTTTTTCCACTCAACGTTTCTGCCCACTAAAGCCAATGGAGAAGAAAATACACAGATGCCAGGGGGAAGCACATACAGCAGCTTGAAAATAAGCACAGCAAGTGGATTACGTAGATTTTTAAAAATCCCATCCCCAGCAGCCTGAATAACATGAATAGAGGGTTTAAGCACTCAACTCATGGCTCCTGTACATACTTCCCTTTGGAATAATATGCTGATGGCAATACCTTTTAAATAAACTACCTTCTTTTATTGTATCAGCAATAAATATTGGACTTTAGTTAATCAAGACATCAAACTCAAATTCGAAAACAAACACACAAGACGATTTAGAATAAGTGGTAAATGATGTAAATAGGCGTACTATCTAGCGCCACATTTAACATGGTTACTGGTTTAGTAGATTGACTGAAGGAACGTGAAACTTAAAACTTTACCCTTTATTAAATATATTCTAAAATGTAAACTAAAAATCATTATCTTTTGGAGCTGGAAGGAACAATATCCGGCTTTGCAGAATTCAAATTTTTTCTTTTCACATTGCATTTTTTTTACTGTACAGACTAAGATGAGGGAGCCTCGTATATTGTGTATGGAGAAGCTCAGGAGGCTTTGCATTCATTGGGTTTATCCGTTGGTGCTTTATCCCACCAGTTATTGACATCACTAGTTGTTTCGGTTGTTGCTCCAGCGTGCAAAGCTTTATCTGCAAGAGAGAAAAACTTGTCAGCCCACAAATATTTACAAGGACGGAAAAAAAAAAAAAAAAAAAAAAAAAGTTATGCAGGTGTTGTTTCACCAGAGACGGCACCAATCATGTTCGTGGCATGTGTAGGGTATTTTGCCTTTCCACACACTGCTGGGAATAGGCGGTTGTACGCGCCCAGGTACCTCCATATGGCCTTTTCCTATAAAGTTTGAATAGATTCAATCTATTTTTCTGTTATTTGTGGGAAGCGTTTGGTATTGCAACTTTAACCCCTTAGTGACGGAGCTTTTTTGCTTTTTTCCATTTTTGTTTTTTCCTACTCCCTTTTAAAAAAATCGTAGCTCCTTTATTTATCCACCGACGTCGCTGTATGTGGGCTTGTTTTTTGCGGGATGAGTTGTATTTTTCAATGGCACTATTTATTGTACCATATTATTTACTGAAAAACTTTTAAAAAATTCTTAGCGGAGAGAAATGGAAAAAAAACGACATTCCACCATCTTTCGGTGCGTCCCGTTTCTACACCACACAAATTGCAACAAAAACGACCTGATATTTTTATTCTATGGGTCAGTACGATTGCTACGATACCAAACTTGTATAGTATTTTTTTTGCTGTAGTACTTTTATTTATTTATTTTTTTAAGATATTTAATTTTTTTCAATTATTTTCTGCGGTCAGTTTGTGCGCGCAATACCTTTTTTATTTTTTCGTCGACGTAGTTGAGAAAGGGCTCATTTTTTGCAGGATGTCCTGTAGTTTCCGATAGTATCAATTTGGAATACATACGACTTTTTGATCGCTTTTTATTGGGTTTTTTTCTGGGAGACAGGGTAACTAAAAAAGTGTATTTCTGGCGTTCTTTATTTTTTTTTTTCAGACGACGTTCACCGTGCAGGAAAAATAATGCACTACTTTGATAGATCGGACTTTTACGGACGCGGCGATATCAAGTACATATTTTTATTTTATGATTTTGATTTTTTAATAAGGATATGGCAAAAGGGGGGTGATTTAAACTTTTATATCTTTTTTTTTTTTTTTTAACAATTAAAAAAAACTTTGAATATTTTTTTTACATTACTTTGAAGTCCCCCTGGGGGACTTTAACATGCGATGCTTTCATCGCTCCTGCAGTATGACGTAATGCTATAGCATTACGTCATACTGCTTTTTTACAGGCAGTCTTTCAAGCCACCCTGTGTGGATGGCTTGGGAGGCAGTCTGCTAAGGCAGCCCTGGGGCAATTCATTAGGCCCCCGGCTGCCATGACACCTGCACGGCTTCCCCAATCTCACCGCGGGGGAAGGGGGCCGGGCGGGACCCCCGAACAGCGTTCGGGGGATTTAAATGCCGCTGTCAGAATTGACAGCGGCATTTAAAGGGTTAATAGCCGCGCTGGCCGAACGGCCGAGCGCAGCTATTGCCCGCGGGTGTCAGCTGTAATAAACAGCTGATGCCCGCGCTGTATGGAGGGAGATAGCGCCGCTACCTCCCTCCATACACGTGCTGCAACAGCAGGACGTAGTTTTACGATAGAGCTGTCACTAAGGGGTTAAACGAATAGTAAGTAATTACTGTAATGCGCCAGAGTATCAGGGCCGGGTTTCATGGAGTTTTTATGGTTTTCTCTTGTTTAAAGGTAACCTGCCACGTCTCCACATGTGATGCTGTGGGGAAGTGACCACTTCCCTTTTAGCTAAATCCCACATACAAGAATAGCCAATAGTTTGTAGTTACATGTGAAGTGACAATTTATCAGTTTCCATTTCTAAACTCTTGTGATTTCAACAGAATATATATCTTAGTTGAAAATTAAGTCCCCTGAACCATCTAGGAGATTCGAACACTTAAATCCACATGTAATTTTGTACTAACTGATGCTTTCAGTGCGACTAACTGCTCCATACATCTCTATGCGAGCCCAACTAGATGGGGTTTCCAGGGTTTACATTGTAAAGAGAACTATAAACGCAGGGTAATGCAAAAACAATGGTGCAAAAGCAAAGCCAGTTTATATAATCCAAAACATGGCGCACTTGTCTTACCCTCTCGGAGTTATACTGCAATATGCAGGGCGATTCAAGAAGAATGGTGTAAAAGTCAGGCAGATTTAGTCATACACGAACAGACACAACAGCCAGAAAGACATGAAAAGACAACAACTCAGTCATTTGTAATACTAGACGACCTAAAACAAGGCATCTCGACTGCAGTGGATTCAATACGGGTGCTTTCACAGCGACAGAAATGTGCTGCATTACATATGGCAGATTCTGCGCCAAGAGCTGCATGCCGCCATGTGGATATTGCAGCGGAACTGAACCATTTTGTATTCCACATCAGAATCTACAGGTATACCTGTGGGTTTTGGTACGTTTTTCTGCAGCACCAGAATCATCTCTGTGTTGCGGCACATAATGGAGAGAAATTTTGCCCACGTGAAAGCAACAGTAGATACGCCAGGATACATCTGGGCAGACCAGGACCATCAACTTGACATCTGCTATGTCACCAATGGCACCTACATCAAACATCTGTAAGGTACGTCAATGTGAAGAGCCTTTCTATCTTTTCATGCCATTCTAGCAGTTATGCGAATTCAAGTATGGAATAAAATAAATTGGTTTACTTTTGCACCATTGTTTTTGCATCACCCCGTATATTGCACCAAAATAATAGTATAAAATGTAAGATGGTAAAACTGCATTTTTTTGGATTGCTCTACTTGGCTAAAGGACTTTCTATGCTTGGGCCAAATTAATCACTTCTACACGTACTCATGTTATAGGGTAATTGATGGTGCCACCATAACTGCAACCCCTCCCACCCCCTATATTAGGTATATGTAGACTGAACTTTGCTACTGGCAGTTATTGGAGTATGACAGACTGCGAAAACTGGAAGTGGGTTTAGCAAGCCCAATATTGACCCGTGGACCCTATGGGTGATGATCTGCTGCCCTGGCCTCTTGAACTGTGTGACTGTGGCCTTGTGTAGAGCTCTACTGAAGGAGTTCCCTTCAGCAAGCATTTATGGTAAAAAGTGTAGTCCGGCATGTACTGCAATCAGGTGAACTGCAGGGAGTGTGAAGAGGCATAGCGTGCATCAAGAGTGTAATATAACCCACTCCAACTGTATTTCACACCCCAAATGTGCAAAGTGATCACATTCTTTATGTCAAGACCAAACCTTCCAAAGCAAACACACATAACAGACTCATTCAAATAAGGTATTGCAATATGCTAGTTACATATTTACAGGGAATTCACTTTTGGTCAAAAAAGCACATCATTTTACCAATCAGTATTGGGAAGCAAGTTGTGCTCCTGCATCTCTGTGCCCTTCACGCTGGCATTGCAGACGGGGGAGGGGGGGGGGGGGGGGGAGACGGACGGGACGGGGACACAAGTGGTTTAATGTATAGGAGGTCTTGTCATAAAGGGTGCAAAACAAAACATCTGACGGTTACCCAATTCTCCTCTAGGATTCCCATCGGCAGGTTCTGTACTTAGATCTGTCAATGATATAGTGAATACATGTTGAATAAAATATCCCATACCCCTTGATCAAATTGCTTTTAAGCACCTCTGTGTATTGTATAATCCTGGCCTCCCGCTGAAACCCTAGTAAAATACACCACAGCAGACTCTTCCAGTTCAGTCGTGGACACACTATTGTACCTACCTGTCAACAAGCTCCAAAAGTTTTTGTGACAATCTCGCTTTTAGCCTAAATAGCCGTCAGGCAGTGTGTCTATAGCAACTAGACTGTCAAACAACTAGTCTTTTCCATGCGTTTCCCTAGTTTACCTAACACTAAAGGCCCATTTAGACACAACGATTTTCGCTCAAAAGCCATCTTTTGAGCGATAATAGTTGCAGGTAAATGTGCCCATCTTTCACTTTTCTGCCAAAAGAGGATTTTCAGTTCGGCATAAAATCCATCATTCAGCAGAACAGCTGATAAAGACTGCACGCTGTGTTCTGCCTGGGGAGCGCGGATTACAGTGTCTCAGCTGTCAGCCCCGCAGCAGAACAAAGGGAACTTAGTCAGAGAACAGCGGGTGGTCTGCTCCCTGAATACAGTTCCCAGCGGCTCACATGCAAAATGATCGCTCAAAAGCCAAAAGCTTAAAAGCCGTGTAGACCGCTCCCCGAGCTGCTCTGCCTCCATGCTGGCAACGATTTAGGATCTAACTCAACGTCTCTGGAGAGAATACATAGGACATTCCACAACGGTCTACTGCCCATACAACCCTGTGATACAGAAATACACATTTTAATTACCTGATAAAGTGCAAAGGTTGGAGTTATCAAAAAACTTGTCCGGCCAGTAAGGTAAAGATTTCGATCTCACGTCAAAGAATTTCTCTTTAGGCGAATCGGTTTTCACTGGCAACTTTTGCTTTTTGCAAGGTGATGCAGTTAAAGTGCTGAACAAAGGCCCATCTGTCTTGTGTGGAGAAGCTGGACGCTTTCTGTAATGATCAGTATTTCCTGGAGAGCTAGCAGGAACGCTGTGTCGCTCCCTATTTGGGGACATTGGTGGAGGTTTGTGAGTTACGGTCTTACTTTGAGACAAGTCCCGCTTTCTCTGTAGCCCAGTTTTGCCCGGTGAAGTTATATAGCAAGACGACATCTCGGACTTCCTTGGAGAAACCTCTGTGGCGCTGCAAAGGTCTGTATTGCTATGAGACATCATGTCATCATGCAATGAACTAAGGAGTGTAGTAGGGGTCTTAGGAGACTGTTTCTTCAGCTGTTTAAGCTCTTCTTCATAAGAGGATATGTTACTAGGAAAAGCAGAGAGGAGGAGAGAAAAAAAGTCAAAACAGTAACAGGTTGTATTTCCTAGGAAAACCACAATGCCGCTGATCAACATTTAACCCTTTCCAATCCAGTCTGGAGCTGTACAGCCTTCAATCAGAATGTCTTCAGACGTCAATGTCAAAAAGATATCTGGCAGGGTATTCTTACTGTAGATTACTGGCTGCTCTGTTGTCAGGGGCCTCTCCAGCATGTCCCATACCGCAGTACTGGCTTTAGCCAGCAGATGGCGCCATTGGATAATGGCAGAAAGAGAAAGCCCCCTAGGAAACCCTGAATCCAAAATTGGATTGCAAAGGCTTAAAATAAATATATGGTCAGAAAATCATCCCATCATTAGAAGATGGACAAGTTAGAAGGGGGTTTCCAACCAAAAGCCATTCAGGACATCCTCAGGATAAACTCCCAGTGATCACGAGAATGGTGCATTTGAAGCCCCCCTACTGAACGGAGTGGTAGTGTGCATGTGTGACTGCTGCGCCATTCACTTCTATAGGACCAACTGAGGTAACAATGTATCACTCAGCTATCTGTACACAATGAATAGAGCGCTGGTCACATGTACTTACCATTGCCCCGTTCAGCAGGGGTCCTGCTGCAGTTGGACATTACTTGTAGTTTAACAAAGACATTTTGGTCCATGGTGTTTCTTTTTTTCAAATGTAGCATAAGGTTTGGCATTCCCTCACCACCATAGAAAAACTAAACAAAAAACATAATACACTATTGCATCCCTAGACCGCTCACCGCCGTCTCCCACGGTGGTAAAATGCTGTGATCCACCCCTGTGGGAAGGAGCCTGAAATGTGGCTCTGCTGCAGTATGCAGCATATACCATAAGAGGCCATTTGTGAGCTGTATAGAAGGAGAAGCTTTTTTGCATTTAAGACCCCCCTTTTCTCTGACGTATGGTAAGAGGTGGAGTTTGTCATCCCCAAGTGCTTTATAACACTTCCTAGAAATGCCCTACTCTTACCGCATAGTTTAGAGAAGCTAAGGCAGGAGAGATGGCAGCCATACCTTGACAGCTGATGGCATTTTCTCTTGTACTGTGCAATTTCCCTTTTCAGCTCAGCATTCTTTGACTGTAGCACAAGCATAGCCGTGCTCTGCACGATGCCACTACCACCGCCGCAAGTCAGAGGGTACGCTGGGGCGCTGGAGCTTCCAGGACCAACTAAGGAAAAACATAAGAAATATTTTTACTTTTTCTGATATGATCAAGGAACACCCTCCTCTAAGGATTGAAGCCTCATTTACATGCCTGTATCATCTAGGTCTTTTTGTGATCTTCTGAGCTGCTCTCTTAATTTTCGTAAGCGTTGTTCTTTGTCCTCTACACAAGCTTTCAAGGATGAAATTCTAGGGAGCATGAAGAAATACATTTTAGTGTGGCTTATTGAGAGTATCAAGAAAAATCCCCTCCAGTGACTAGTCACAACGTTCTGTGGTCCTACAAAAAAAAAAAAAAGCATCTCCCAAGGGCTCTAGAGCTGCTGAATTGCCTGGAGGGCTGCAAAATCTCTGCAGACATGTGAATTTTTATTTCCTTCCAGATCCAGCTTACTATATTTCCCCTTACAGTCTACATAGCAGCACAATGAGGAGGGTTAATTCTCCCTGTATACTATTAAGATGGGGTTTTAACTGGTTTCATTAAAATTCCATCCAACTACAGCCCCCTGACCCTTTAGAAAGGATGCCTCTCCCCCCCCCCCCCCCTCACTTTGTTTTTTCCCCGGTTTTGTGTGGACGAGGACAGATTGTTAAACTGGTTCCCTACTGCTTTACCATGCTGGACTTCCTAGATCGTGCATTCCCCAGCACAAGCCATATACTGGGTTCTGCCATTGTGCAGCGAGCTTGTTGGCACTAATGCACCTTTACTTTTCTTCCCTATAGGCAGTCCATTATAGCATTCTTCATCACATCATATGTGTGGGGAAGAGGTTCCCTAAGGCCCAATGTCCACGGGTGGATTTGAATTGCAGAGGATCCGAAATTCAAGCCGCCCATAGGGAAGCATGGGCGTCCGCAATGGAAGTAAAGCTTGCGGATTTGCTTTGCAGATCTTTTGGTCCGGAAAACAAATCACAGCATGCTCCATTTCAGTGTGGTTCCCGCAAGGACGGCTTCCATTGAAGTCAATGGAAGCTGTCCGATTTGCGGCCCACCCACAGCTGACACTGCAGACGGGCTGCGGATTTTAAAAGAATACATAAGTCTGTACTGCGGATGTCTGAGCCCTAAAAAGGGCTGTAGTTAGAGGTTAACTCTTTTGTATGTTATGACAGATGGAATTTTAAAGAATCGATTTAAACACCATCATTGTACCATTTAGTTTAAGGAAAAGCAGATCAACGAGTGTAAAGGGGCTTTTCGGGGGATTGATGAAGTGGATTTTATTCATGATGCATATTTTTTATATCACACACAGCTAAACCGGACATACTTACTGCTGCTCTGTAGATTTGGTCAGCTTCATTCTGTCCATCTCGCCCTTCACGACTTGATCTCTGAGGCGCTCTATTTCATTCTTGTAGGGTGCTGCACCTTTGGAAACCTTTTCCTTGTTTAAGAAAGAAAAAAGTTAAGCCCCAAAGTCAAAACCAAGTTTTATCAGATTTGTGAAAACAGCTGAAAGTGTTTAAGGACCTACAACGAGCCCTACAACAAATAGTGCGCAAATATTACCATACACAAGACTACATGTACAGAGGGGAAGACTTCCCAATCATCTGAATACTTACATATAGCAGTCTTAGGAGTAAACAGCAAAGTAGCCATTAACCCATAAAAGGCAGCACTGAATCCGTTAGACGACTCATGGAATAACATTCATAGAGATGCATTGTCTTAAAGGAGATGTCCCGCGCCGAAACGGGTTTTTTTTTTTTTCAACCCCCCCCCCGTTCGGCGCGAGACAACCCCGATGCAGGGGTTAAAAAAACCACCCGCACAGCGCTTACCTGAATCCCGGCGGTCCGGCGTCTTCATACTCACCTGCTGAAGATGGCCGCCGGGATCCTCTGTCTTCGTGGACCGCAGCTCTTCTGTGCGGTCCACTGCCGATTCCAGCCTCCTGATTGGCTGGAATCGGCACGTGACGGGGCGGAGCTACACGGAGCCGCTCTCTGGCACGAGCGGCTCCATAGAAGACTGCTGAAGACCCGGACTGCACAAGCGCGGCTAATTTGGCCATCGGAGGCCAAAAATTAGTCGGCACCATGGAGACGAGGACGCCAGCAACGGAGCAGGTAAGTAAAAAACTTTTTATAACTTCTGTATGGCTCATAATTAATGCACAATGTATATTACAAAGTGCATTATTATGGCCATACAGAAGTGTATAGACCCACTTGCTGCCTCGGGACATCTCCTTTAATGCCCTTTTACACGGCCTGCTTGTTGCACATAACGTTCTTTGCTTGGGCAGTATAAAAAGGCACAGACAAAATCTGCCGACGAACTAGTGAACGCTCATTTGTCAGCTGATCGTTGCTCTTCATAAAAAGGTTTGCTGGTCAGCCACATAACTCCCCGTGTGAACTGAGACATCTATAGCCGGATCATGTAATAAGGAAAGTAAAACAGTGTTGATCTGGTCAATGCTTGAAGATCGATAATCATAACATGGGGCTGAGAATCGACCCATATTAAAAGAATATAACTAGAGATGAGAGAGTATACTCGCTAAGGCACATTACTCGAGCGAGTAGTGCCTTAGCCGAGTATCTCCCCGCTCGTCTCTAAAGATTCGGGGGCTGGCGCGGGTGACAGGTGAGTTGCGGCGGGGAGCAGGAAGGACCGGGAGGGGGTGGGGGGGGGGGGGGTGGGGGGGCGAGAGAGAGATCTCCCCTCTGTTCCTCCCCGCTCTCCGCCGCCAGCCTCCGAATCTTTAGAGATGAGCGGGGAGATACTCGGCTAAGGCACTACTCGCTCGAGTAATGTGCCTTAGCGAGTATACTCGCTCATCTCTAAATATAACCTAACCTGTACAAAAATCAGCTGCTTCACTCCTTTATCTACCACTACCATCGATTCCAAGAGTACAGAGATCTGAGAGAGAGCAGTCGAAAGGCTAATGCTACATCCCCGAGGTCCAGTAGGATATCCCCCTCTCTAGGTCCCATCGTTATCTTGGCTGGAATAGAAGGGTGAACGATGAGGATTCCGCTTCCCATTTGTTTTCTGTACTCACGAGTGCAAGAAGTGGACAGAGGACTATATAGCGCTCTGGAGCACTACTGTAGTACTCAGGAGGACATGCTGCGATTTTTCAGTCAAGCGATCTTGCACAAACAGATAGTCTTTAATGGGTCCATGGACAGCTCACAGATGGAAAAAAGATGCCTACGTGAATGTTCCCCAACAGATTACCTCTAGAGAGGTGGAGAAAAAAATCTGTTGCTACCTGGAAACAAACCTGGATTACTTTCTACCATGAAAAGCCCTGCCTCCTCCTCTCCTTACACAAACTTCTACCTGGCCCTCCTTACTTTACCACTACCAAGATGCAAAGTGCAAGTGCAAAGTGCCGGCCAAGTTTCATGCAGGGAGCGCCTACAGCTAAATGGTTAGTAGAGCAGTGTATTTTGGCATTGCCTATTTTACCTGGAGAACCTGTATTTCCTCCAGCGCTGCCTGGAAATGCTTTTCCTTTTCATTCATCTTAACCTCCATCTCAGAAAGCGCGGACTCTGCGGTGTTGGAGCGCAGCTGCTCTTCCAGCAGTAATGCCTTCTCCGCTTTTTCTTTGGCATCTGCTTTGGCAGAGCTCAGCTCATTTTCCAGACTCTGGACCAGATGCTGCTTTTCCTGCAAAACACCAGTAGACACGAGTCATCTCTAGGACATTAATGCATGTAATTGGTTGAAAGGATGCCTTCTGCTAGGCTTGCATAGACTATACACTGGCACAGAACAGTTAGCATTGTAAAGCTCCCAAGATTACTTCAAAACTGCCAAGTGAGGGGAGGAAAGACTAGGAAGCCGTCCAACAATAACTGCAGGGCTACAAAACAATAGTCCGCTAGATTAGAGCAGCTCAGCTGTAAGATCATTTGAATACAGCTTCTACTTCTGAATGATAAAAAAAGCAAATGAGAAATCATGAACTTTGAACTTTCAACTAAGGCACATTATATAAGTGGCAGTAGAGAACTTTTTTTTTTTTTTTTTTAGGAAACAGTGTAATAGATACTGAATTTATACGATTAGTTTTGCCATGTGTAAAAAAGTAGACCCTGCATGTCAGAGCAAAACAAATAAGCCAGATAGGACAACAGCATATCAGAGTGAATCCTTGTGTTTGTGCACAAGTCCACATGGAACATCCCCAGAGGATACAACAGCAGCTCCGTTTATGAGATTTGAACACACAAATTGACTATTTGGATTTCTCAACTCTGCAGCACATCAATTCATTTCAGCCCTTACAATGCAGAGGGGTGAAATATGTATGTTACACATATGGAGATTGATGATTTCCCATTACATTTGGGAGTGGACAAGAGGCTTCTGCCCACAACTAGGAAGATGCTCAGGTGTATAAAGTTACTACTCCCTTGAACCGCATACCGTACGTATTTTTCACTTTATAAGATGCACCTTTTCCCCCTCCAAAGCAGGGGGGGGGGGGGGGGGGGGGCAGAGTTGCTGCGTCTTATAAAGTAAATATGCCAAAAACTTCGTTCCGATCGCCATTTTAGCGCATTCGCGAATTTACCGCGCGAACGCGATTTAGTTCGCGCGATTGTGTGAAACTCGCGATCACACGAACAATTGTGCGACCAGTCTCCTCCCCACTGCCGCCCATACATACCTGTGATTGGTGGAGGCGGGGAGCAGCAGTAGTACCCGCCGGCGCTCACCACCAAACGGCTTCCTTCCTTCCTCCTGCGTCAAAGACGCACCGCTGTGATATAGACCGGTGCGTCTTATAAAGCGGAAAATACGGTACTTTTACCGAGGTAAAAAGTATATCAAGGTCAAGCCACAAAATCTATATTCCTACCCTTTATTTGTATGGTATGGCTTCATAAAAAGTTCTAAGCAAATGAAAAGTTACTTGTGTTGGCTTAAAAAAAAAAAAAAGTCCCGACATGCAGCAACTCCCCATTACATAAATCAAGTAGCAATAATATTTCAGCTGCACCTGATTAAAGGGGTTGTCCCACGCCGAAACGTTTTTTTTTCCCAATAGCCCCCCCGTTCGGCGCGAGACAAACCCGATGCAGGGGTTTAAAAAAAACAAAAAACGGACAGTGCTTACCTGAATCCCCGCGCTCCGGTGACTTCTTACTTACCTTGTGAAGATGGCCGCCGGCATCTTCTCCCTCAGTGGACCGCAGGTCTTCTGTGCGGTCCATGACCGATTCCAGCCTCCTGATTGGCTGGAATCGGCACGTGACGGGGCGGAGCTACGAGGAGCCGTTCTCCGGCACGAGCGGCCCCATTCAGAAAAGAAGAAGACCGGACTGCGCAAGCGCGTCTAATTGGGCGATTAGACGCTGAAAATTAGACGGCACCATGGAGACGAGGACGCTAGCAACGGAACAGGTAAGTGAATAACTTCTGTATGGCTCATAACTAATGCACAATGTACATTACAAAGTGCATTAATATGGCCATACAGAAGTGTATAGACCCACTTGCTTTTGCGGGACAACCCCTTTAAGCCTTAAGTGGTGCAGGCAAGGACTACGTAAGAGTCCGGAGGATTGTATAATTTAGGTCAACATCGATGACCTATCTGACCCTAGCACAGTCCAGTAAAAGCATAGAAACAGATTCTTAATGCATGTTGAACTACTATACCTTTAATTCCGCCTGGACATCTTTCAGAGTTTCACGCAATCGTACATTTTCTTCTTCTAAGATGTCAGAATTGACAGATGGTGCAATTTGTTGTATCTTTTGCAGCAGTTCCTTATTTTCTTTTTTCTTCTTTTCCAAGTCGGCATCTAAACTCTTGAGATACGTCACCGTGTCTCGCTTTATTTTAGGCTGAAAGATTATCTGTGAACAAACATTACAGAATTTCCATGATATCTTCCAAGTGTTAAAAAGGTATCAAAACAGAAACTAAATGTTTTCAGTCATATGCTTTAACAAATATTTGTTGGTGCATCAACATTTAATGACACCCTTTAGAAGTGCTCAGCAGAAGGTGGAGCTCACTGGAACAATATGGCCAGAAAGAAATTACATCAGCTTGTTCTATCAAACTACTAACGACAACTTGTCAGTAGGTATGTATGCGAGTGCTTTTTCATGCTCCGCCCTCCATCATCGAAGGTCCTACAACATATATAAAACACAGAGTCTGACCGACAGAAGAAGAACAACACAGTTAGGGCTCTTAAAGGTGATGACAAAAACTACAAATGAGAATACAACTCTGATGTTATCTCAGACAACTCAGCGGTCCTGACAGGAGACACCGACCTACTGCCCCCCCACCCAGAGATCCAGGGGCCTGAATGACCTGCAGTGATGTCACTGCTGTGGGAGGAGCCAAACTGTCTTGCGTGAGAGACAAGATGGATGTAGTAGAGCTGTTTGTGTGTTGTGTGATCATAATGGATGTACCATGTAGCACAGCTGTGTAGTGCATTGCGCCACCAGGAACACTGGTACTATAATTTCCTAATTACTAGTCCTTTTCTGAAAAGTAGATGTCGTGCATGAAACGGATTAAGGTTTTTTTTTAAAACAACTAGATCTACCATAAAAAAATTTATCTGTGGTGGTCTGACCAAACACTCACCATGAACGTGAGACATGGAAACAACCAAGCAACCACGATTGTTTCCATATGTATTTGAACTCTTTGAGGATGGCTCGACTTTTGGCATTAAGGAATATAATTTTGTCTCTGCGAACTAAAGCAAAGGGTGAAATTTCTTCCGTTCGCACCAGTAGAAGAAAGACTTCCAGACACTGTGGTATATACATGAGGAAGATTTCTTGGCTAACAGTCTGAATGACTTGTTCCAAGAAGCCACAAGTTCTTAACATGACAGCCTCAACAGCCATGCCGTTGACTAAAGTATGGACATACTGGGATGGAAGAGGGGTCCTTTTGAAATAAGATGATCTGAGGCGTAGGCACCAGTAGTAAGAAGCAGGATGGCTATATGGACAAATTACCTGTCACCCGGGCCGTTCTGACCAGATTATTGGGAGGTGTTAGGACCAAACTCCCTGCCACGTTCCTTCAAAAACTGTGTGCAAGCATACAAAGAATTGATACTGTTCTGAACGCAAAAGGATAGTCACACCAAATATTGCTTTGATTTAGAATTCTCTCTTCACCCACTGTGCTAATTGACTCTGCAACATTAGTTTTTGTTAGAGGGTTTTTAAAAATAGAACGTTTTTAGTTACTTTTTTTCCCACACCTGCCTAAAACGTTTGCACAATAAAACTCATACATTATGCATGATGTAATCAGTGTTGATGGCAGCACTCAAGCCTTTAAAAGGAAACGTTCAGCGATGTTGACGCTCTCTGCTGTTAGAGGTTGTGGGCACATTAGCAGAGCATGGGTGGTCATAATATCAACTATCTGCCGCTCAAGACTGGCATACATATCAGTCAATAACCAGTCAAAAATAAATAAATATAGACACCCTTGTGGGGGGGGGGGGGGGGGCGCAAGTTTTTCACTGAAATGCAGGCATCATGAAGGTGATTAGATGAGAAGGAACCAAGTAAAGGAAGCCCGCCCCTGGCCACAGTAAACTGAGTGGAGGCCAGGAGAAAGAGCCCTCCCCTGTCCAAGCCCACCCACCACGTGTGCTACACCAAAGCCAGGGACTAAAGTAAGGCTTGAGGCCCGGAATATACCACTGTCAGCGGCCATCCCTGACAATACCCAGTGGCGATCTGCACCCACGGATGCCGTGAACACCACTCTGAAAGAAGAGAACACGCAGCCACAAAAAGCATGTGGCCTACCCACAGGTGAGACCCAGAAATCTTGCTTGTTTGTAGGTGACAAAATACCTATTTTCCACCATAACTTGCAAATAAATTTGTTAAAAATCAGACAATGTGATTCTCTGGATGTGTTTTCTCATGTTGTCTCTCATAGTTGAGGTCTACCTATGATGTCAATTACAGGCCTCATCTTTTTAAGTGGGAGAACTTGTACAATTGGTATCTGACTAAATACTTTTTTGCCCCACTGTATAACCTACAGAAATGCATTATTTTATTTTATATACAATCATAAAAGCTTATAATTCGCTTTTCTGTGTGCAATTTACTAAGCTACTTTATCACCAAAAACAATTCGGGAACCCACAGTCCATTTTATTTACCTTCAGTCTCCTTGTTAGATGTTCGATGAGTCCAGCAATGCGCCTGTTTTCCCCAAGTACTCGGTCGCTCAGCCTTGTGGTATCACAGTGCAGGTCTTTAAACTCTTCCAGCCACACCGTGAATTCTTTTTTGCATTGCATTTCTTTTTTCAGATCAGTTTCTATACCATTTAGCTCCACTTGGGCCTCAGACAGGTCATCTACAACAAGCTACACATAAGAAAAATTACGTTAAAATCCTCCAGTGACAAACCTTACTTTATTAGTAGTGTGGGGTCACGTGGCATACATACCGTCATCATATCCGTTTTTTTAATTATCAGTTGATTCATATATTCAGCTTGACGGCTCTTAAGCTCCTTTGCTGCCTCCTTAGACCATCTCGTGCCATGCTGTTCAAGAGACCGACACTGAAGCAGCAACTCCTGGTTTTTCTTTTGCACCTCACATAATTCACTCTCATAGTCCTGGACCAACTCGTAATTTTTATCTTTCACTGCTGAAGACCTATCGATAACCTACAAAACAATTTTTAGAACCATCGTTAGGACATTAAAATATGGTCAAGATTCAGAGCTGCAATAATAGACAGATATCTATATGGATGAGCCAATGCGCCTGTGTAAGCAGTGAAGGGGCCATGGCTCCTAAACCCTTTAAAGACATGACCATTTTTGGCAATAAGGAAAAAATTTTAGGGGGGGGGGGGGGGGGGGGGGGGAGGGGAAGGAATATTTTTTTATCTCCATCTCTACTTCTCAAAGCCATAACTTTATTTTTCCGTCAACATGACCATATGAGGACTTGATTTTTGTGCTTCCGAATGTAGGTTTTTATTGGTATCAATATTTTGGGTATCGATTTGTGTATTTGTATAGGCTGGGCAAAATGGTGGCGGTAATTTGTTCTACATCTGCTTGTCGCAATGGAACGCAGTTAGAACAAAGCTCTGGATGGCCCTTGTCTGGAGTCGGACATGGCGCTAAAGCAGCAATTATACAATTTACTGTATTATAGACAATTGCAAGATGTACTGCAGAAGAGACAGAAGCACAGGACAGCTAGCCACCAGGCAGAGCAGAGGTGTGGGATAATGATCCCAGGATTCCTTGCTGTGAGAGTTGTAGCTTCTTGTGAGAAGAGAAACTGCTGCCTGCATAGCAAGTCCTCACCACCTACCACGGCGAACACACCCTTAGAGTGCCCTGCCTAGGCCTGAACCTGGGACCTAAATTTTTGATGTTGGTAGTGAAGAACCAGTGATGAAAGTAGTAGCCAGCGGCAAAGCGCGGCGCAAACGAATCCGCCCATTGCACAGAGCTACGTCATCGGGCACAATTTACAGCTTCACACACGCAGCTTCTGACTTTCTGCACCAATAAAAGGAAAAAAAAGGACCTAGCGGGTCAAGAGTTACAGGAGCCGCTGCCAGGGAAGAGAAGCTCATAACTCCCCTGAAAAGGACTTTGATGTACCCCTTTTTCTTTCAAGGTTATGACAGACAACTGCACAGTTAACTCCATGGTTATTCCTCCTTGATGGGTCAACAGGGAAAGTCCTGCATGCCTGTATTCCCTGAACCCAAGAGCTAGTTGGAGTCCAGCAAGAACAATATCTGCCCCTTACAGACGCTAAAGGCCCATTTAGACAACGATTATCGCTCAAAATTCTCTCAAAAGCCAACATTTAGGCGATAATCATTGCGTCTATCTTGCGCCCGTCGTGCAGTTATCGTTAAAGATTCGCTTATCGTTGTCTTTCAGTCCGCTTAAAATCCATCGTTCGGGGGGCGTGGCCTGGAGTGATCCCGAGACGGCAGCACTTGTGTAGGCTCCGCTCGTCAGGGACTCGTAGCGACTAACACAGCAATCGGTGGACTGTAAAAACCTCACCTTCTGCCAGGGGAACGTGGTGGGACCATGGCAGCGGCAAAAAGGAAGGCTTCCAAAGCGGTCCCGGCGCGCCTAGAAGAGTTTTTCGCTCCGCGCGGCTCTCCTCCTAAAATGGCGGCGGAGGGAGTTCCGGAGACAGCAGCGGGAACCCCGGTAAGAGACTCTCGCAAATCCCTAGCTCCGAGACCCACTAGCAGAGAGGAAGAGGATAGATGTGGGGAAGAGACAGCGAGATCGGGACTGATAGAGAAAGGAGTTGCAGCGGGGAATAAACAGAAACCCGGGGTCCCCACAAACCGGATTACAAAAAACAAGATGGCGGCGGCGGCGGCGCAGGGAGCAGGCTCCGCATCAAATAGTCCTGCTAAACACAAGCAGAAAATGTCAGAGGCAGCAGAGGAAGTACTCACTGAGACATCCAGCTCCCAATCAATATCAGAGGGGGAAATATACAACTTGGCTGCGTCTGATAGACCAGCCTCAGAATCTTATATCAAGGAGGCAATGTTAGCTCTAAGTAACACCATACAAGCTGACCTGAGGGGTCTGTCCCAACAGGTGGACGCATCAATTTCAGAAATCACCAACAGGCTAAACACCACAGAAAATAAAGTGGAGGAGATCGTAAAATCACATAATGAGCTTATTGATGCCCATTACGACCTAGAAGGGACCGTTATTGCGCTACAAAAAAAGATAGTCGATATGGAGGACAGAAATAGGCGTAATAATGTCAAGATCCGAGGTGTCCCTGAAAAGATATCCAACGCGGAAATTTTCGACTATGTTACGGGTCTGATCCAGAAAATCCTCCCAAATCTCCCCGATCACGAGGGGAAGATCGACAGAGCGCATCGACTCCCCCTTCCGAAATTTTTGAAAGATGGCACCCCCAGGGATATCATTGTGAGGCTTCACTACTATAGCACGAAAGAGGCCCTCATGGCAGCAGCGAGAAATTCGAAGGCTCTGCCGAGCCCCTACACAGACATTCGCCTGTATATCGACCTCTCTCAGGCCACGATGTTAGCAAGGCGCAACTTCGCGGGCGTCACCTCTGCCTTGAGAGAGGCAAATATTCCATACAGATGGGGATTTCCCACGAAGATTATTGTTTTCAAAGATAATACTCCACACGTGTTCTTGGATCCGGCGTCTGCTAGGACCTCCCTATCTGCGTGGGGGCTAAAAACTGTGGATCCCCCCTCTGGTCGCCCAGGAGAAGCGTCTGGTGGCCCCCAGGAGAGAAGACCGCTCCCGAAATTTTCTTAAGGACTTAAAAGTGAGTCTTTCTTTTTCTCACTCTTCCCCTTGTTTTATTCGCTCAACAAGGTTCACCGAAACAAGATTGGCCATACTTGAGAGTCCGGCCTGTCACCACCACGAACTTTTCCACACCCCCAAATGTTTCAGCAAGCTCTAGCTTGCCACTCTTCTTTCTACTGCTTTCTTGTTGTACGCTATGTGGTTTGCTACCCGCCTTAGCAATCCATAATTGCTTAATTTTCTGCAAATCAACCTGTTGTTGTTTTTTGCTTAGTTGTGTGTTTCTAGGCTACATCACCTTCCTGGGACCCCTGCCTCCTAGCTCCAGAATGCTCGCCTCTTTGATATGGCTGTGAGAGTTATGTCGCTGAACGCTAACGGGCTCAACCTCCCACAAAAACGAAGCTTCGCTTGGAAGGAGGCCCTTCACTACAACAGCGATATTGTATGTATTCAGGAGTCGCACCTACTAGCCACAGACACACACCGCATGTCGCATAGGAAATTCCCCCACACCGTGTTTGCCTGTGCCTTAAAAAAACAGGCCGGAGTCATGGTTGCTTTCCGTGATTCTGTCTCATACACGCCTACGCTACAAGTATGTGATCCAGATGGTCGTTATATAGTTCTGGTAGGGGAGCTAAATGGTTCCCCAATCACCTTAGTAAACGCCTATGTCCCGAATTGCAAACAAATAAACTTTCTAAACAAACTTATGAGGAAAATTAAAAAAATAGCGATAGGACCATTGCTCCTATGCGGAGACTTTAATTTGTGCCCCGAGAAATCTATTGATTCCTCCCAACACTCAAAGCATACAATAGGCAAGGGTCTGAACCGCTGGCTGCGCAGCTACTCGCTCTATGACACTTTTCGTTGCCTAAATGCCACGTCTAGGGAATTTACGTTCTATTCCCCCCGTCACAAATCATTTTCGCGTATAGACCTGTGTCTGGCGGACAAGCAGCTCATAACAATGGTGACGAGTGCGGAGGTGGGCACGGCCACGTGGTCTGATCACGCGCCAATAATAACATCATTAGCCTTGGGCAGACCTAGAAATCCCGCCAGGCTGTGGAGAAATAACGCTTACCTTATGAAAATTCCTGAATATAGAACCGAAATCTCTAATAACATAAAAGAATTTTTCGCTACTAACGATTCCCCAGATATAGACCCTGGCACTCTGTGGAACGCTCACAAAGCGTTTATAAGAGGGGTGCTTATCAAATTAGGTGCTAGATTTAAAAGGAAAAAATTAGAAAAAAACGACTCGCTGGTACGGGAAATTCAGCGACTAGAAGAAGAATTGCAAAAGAGCTCCCCCTCGGTTTCCCATGACGACCTATTTAAACTGAGACTGGAGCTACGCAAAACATTACACTGCGACTTTGACAGGGAAACCAGAAACCGGAAAGCTAATGTCTACTCCTCGCTGAATAAACCCTCCAGATGGATGGCCAAATTAATCAAAAAACAGTCAGTTAAAGCCTCGATCCCATTCCTGTGGGACTCGAAACGTAAAGAATTCAAAATAACACACCCAAAACAGATTGCAGACAAATTTTGCTCCTACTACAGAGACCTATACAACCTGAAGGACGACTTGTCCACGACTCAACCGAACAAAACAGTGATAGGAAATTTCTTAAATAATTTAAATCTCCCTAGCATTTCCAACGCACAAGCGAAAGAATTAGACAAAGAAATATCTGGTCTTGAAATCTCCGAGACAATTTTAAATATGAAAAACGGTAAAGCCCCCGGCCCTGACGGGTATTCTTCTGAGTACTATAAATTATTTTCGCCCCTTTTGTCCCCATATTTAGTTAAATACTTTAATTCCGCCATGAATAGAGGCTCCTTCCCAGATGAAGCCTTACAAGCTATCATTGTAGTCCTGCCCAAAGCGGGCAAGCCTCCCGACGATCCATCGAATTTCCGTCCAATATCGCTGTTAAATACGGACATAAAGATTTACTCCAAAACGCTGGCGAATCGGCTGCTTGGAGTCTTGCCCGGGATTATACATTCGGACCAGGTGGGATTTGTGAGGGGGAGGCAGGCCCCGGATGGCACCCGTAAAGTTCTGAACCTTCTACATTCTCTAAAAGCTTCCCGCACCCCGGCGGTCATGTTGGCCCTCGATGCTGAAAAAGCTTTTGACCGGGTCCACTGGGACTACGCTTTCCAGACGTTGGCTAGGTTTGGATTTGGGGGGGGGCTGCGGAGTGCCATCCGGGCCCTGTACTCCGTCCCGTCGGCGAGGATACTGGTGGATGGTACGCTGTCCGATTCGTTTAGAATATCCAATGGAACGAGACAGGGCTGCCCCCTATCCCCAATACTATATGTGTTAGCTATAGAACCTCTGGCTGAGGCCATTAGATCTTCTCCTGAGGTTGGAGGCATCCCACTAAATTTTCGACAATATAAGGTTGGGTTGTTTGCGGATGATGTCATTCTCACCCTGACGAATCCTCTCAACTCTCTGAGGGCAACCCAGCAAATTCTACAGGTATTTGGTAGTGTGACGTACTACAAACTCAACACAAACAAATCACTAGTCTTGGGGATTAACACCCCTGCAGAGTTAAAGAACGCGATAAAAAAGGAGTTTCCGTATGAATGGAGGGATACAGACCTACCGTACCTGGGCGTTTACTTAACGCCTAACGAAAAAGACTTAGAGAAAACAAATTTCCCCCCACTACTGGAGGACATACAGAGCGAATTAGACCGAATGACTCGTCTCAATCTGTCATGGTATGGCAGAATCATGTCATACAAAATGAAAATCTTACCTAAGATCCTATATGTTTTTAGAGTTCTGCCAATTCCCCTTTCTAAAACTACACTAAGTAAACTCCAAAGGCAGGTGTCCCTCTTTGTGTGGGGCGGCAAGAGATCCCGTCTGACCCTATCCATCCTGGCTATGCGCAGACTTAAAGGCGGAGCGGATCTACCTGACATAGAAAAGTATTACAAAGCTTCTCTTCTGAACCAGGCGAGATATTTGATCCAGAAAGATGAGGCGGTGTGCTGGGCAAATATGGAGAGAGGCTTCGCTAGATTCTCCACGGGCGGTAATTTACTATTAGCATCATCACTCGAAATAATGTTAAATGTGGAAGATACGAAAGCGAACATAAAAATAATATCTGACCCTCTGGCCCCTGCCACACTAGCAGCTCTTGCAGCCTGGGGAGATTTTACAAAAAAAGCCGCTCAACATGACAGGCTGGTGGCTCCTGAAATCCCCCTGGAAGTCTTGTCAGCCTTCATCCCCGACCTGGATGTGAGAGGGTGGGTAGAGAAGGGTCTACGGTCAGTGTCAGACCTAGAATTAGGGGGAGTTTTAAAAAAGTTTAATGAGCTCCGTTTTCGATATAACCTGATCCCTCAGGATATATACAAATTCTCTAGAGTCAATTACTTTTTGTCTAGGTCTAAATTA
Source organism: Eleutherodactylus coqui (assembly GCF_035609145.1). Classification (NCBI taxonomy): domain Eukaryota; kingdom Metazoa; phylum Chordata; class Amphibia; order Anura; family Eleutherodactylidae; genus Eleutherodactylus; species Eleutherodactylus coqui. The sequence goes on along the minus strand of NC_089843.1, from coordinate 164,061,434 downwards.
CATACGACTAAGATCCCACTCTCTGCGGCAAATATAATCACCTCCCCACCTAATCTTAAGAAATCAGAAACCAGATATTTTTATGACATGTTGACGGGCAATGTCACCCTCTCCAAAAAAATCCATATGTTGAACTGGGAGAGAGAGTTGGAGACGGTTATTTCCTTAGAATCCTGGAAGAACGCCTTTGGTCTTTCGGGGAAATCAACCAAAGGACTGGGTATCTTAGAAGTTCAAACGAAGATCTTCACTAGATGGTACTATTCTCCTGCCTTGCTGCATAGCAGATTTGGGAGGGGCGATGGTTTGTGCTGGAGAAATTGCGGTCAGAGAGGTTCCCTCTCGCACATTTTTTACGTCTGCCCCAAACTAGACTCCTATTGGAAGAGTGTGCTTGATTATGTAGAGGGTATGCTGGGCACCCGGGTTCCAAGGGGAGCAAAACATGCTATACTACTGGTGGGCTTAGAAAATCTCCATCCGCCAGCTAGACACCTAACCTGCCATGCCTTGATGACGGCAAAAGCTCTCATAGCGCAACATTGGAGAGGCCCGGATTCCCCACACTTCAACGAATTTAAAAATAAGATGGCGGAGCAGAAGCTATTTGAAAGATGGTTGGCGTTCAGGGAAAATACGCTAGCGAAGCATGAGGAGATGTGGAGTTGCTGGAGGGAGTCACCATAACTGTTTTACCAAGTGTTTTTATCAGAGTCTAGTCTGTTTATTGGTTTTCTTTTCACCCATAGTTAATGTTCTTTCCCCCTCCCCTCTTTGAATTACAAAGCTGATTTGCACAGAGGCAATGGGGAAGCGGTAATTTTCGCCTCAAGTTCTTTAAAAATACACATTACTCTACTGCTTGTATTAATATGTGTTGTGCATACTTCAGAACATGTTATGTTCTCCCATTGTAAACTGTATTTACATTTATATAATAAAAAAATTTAATGATTAAAAAAAAAAAATCCATCGTTCGGCCGTTTGCTTTTCGTTTGGTCAAAATGACGTCATTCAGTGATTTTACAGGACTTTTCAATGCAAACATCACACAACGATAATAAAACGACTGAAACGACTTTTTAATTAGGGAAAAAATGTCCGTCTTTAAAAGCAAAACCATTGCTCACTTTTATCATTATAATGAATTTCAAGCAATAATCTGTGTGTCTAAATGGGGCTTAAGCTAAAACTAGGAGCGGTGCCCACAGAAGGGGTGTAGCTAGTGGGAGGAGAGAACACTTTCTGCTTAGTGTCTGCCTGCCAGTAGCTATATCCAAGGTCTTCAGCTGTGTCTTTCAATGATACAGGCAAGAAAAAACTGGACGTCAACAATGTAGACCCTGAACTGAATATTTGAATTGCCTGTAAAAAGGAGTTGTTTTTTTTTACCTGGAAGCATTACCTTCACCACTTTGAACCTGCTAGATCTCTGCAGGGATGATTAGTACCTTCTGACACCTGGATTACATAACCTTTAGTATAGTATAATATATATATCATATATTTGGGGGGGTTGGCACGGCAATTGACTTAATCAATCACTTATCCAAACGATAGGTCTGATTAGTGGGAGTCTCACTGCCGAGACCCCCACTGATCCTGAGAATGGAGGTCCTGTGCTCCCCTTCTCCTTTCCGCAGGCTCACTGCACCCATTACAGTGATATGGAGATTGAATGGGGAGACAGTAGCGCATGTGCTGTACCACCCTTTCATTTTTCATGACACTTCGGGAGATGGCAGAGTACAAAGTGCTTGGCCATCTACGCCAGCCCCATTGAAATGAGTGGCGTACAAGAGTGGTTGTTATTCCATTGAAGATCCACATCACCGAGGGTGGGTGCAATGAGCCAACAGTGACCAGAAGAGATGCATTTCCCATCTTGGTGGAGGCCTCAGCAGTGAGACTCCCACCGATCAAACTTATCACCTACCCTACGAGTAGGTGATAATTCTGGTGCAACCCCTTTATGTCACCCAGACCAGAATTATACCTTAAACTTATGCAGCAGATTTTCGATTTGAGAATTTAGCTTGGTATGTTCAGTTTCCAGATTTCCAAAAGTCTTGGAGAGTGTTGATGAAAGACCTTCTTTTATCGCACTCATCGATTGTTTTTGAGCTTCAGTTTCTCTTTTGAGATCCCTAGAGAGGTTTTTCAGCAAACTGTGATGATTTGTATAAATGGTGGAAACATTTTCCACAAGATCCTATAAAAAGAAAAAAAAAAAAAAAAGAAGGACATTTCTTAGAGATTGTCATATTTCATTTAGCCAGCCAATAGGAAATCCTGTTCTACAACTGTAAACATCAATATTACCTTCCATTCTTGATTCTTTCTTTCTAAAGATTCAGTACATACTGCTAGTTGATCTACTTCTTCAGAAGTTTCATTCCGTGTTGAGCGCAAAAGAGTAACCAAACTTTCCAGAAAAGAGATCTTTTCCTCCAGTTTCCAGTTCTTCACCATTTCATCTGACACTTTCTGGAATAAATGCACCAACATCCATGTTCAGCACAAGAGAGGCAATCTATTCCCCTCACAGAAACAAATCCCAGTAGTTTAGGAATTTGTATTCTGAAAACCTAGGTTTATATGCAAGCACAAATGCAAGAGATACATAGAAGTTAAATATCACATGGTGGCCGATCTGCATGGCTAACAGACTTACCACCACCCATTGTTCGTTCTCCTCTTCCACAGAAGCCTTCTCCTTTAACAGTTCCGTTACTTCATTAACTTTCTCAGCTAGTTGGGCGTTTCTCTCATTACACTCCTCTTTCACAGTCTCAAGTTTTGTCTGAGAAGTGATCAGTTCGTCTTGTAGCTGAGCAACCTAGTAAAACAACCAGACAACTCAGGGCATTTACTACAACTGCTAAGTATTAAGTAGTAGTCTCATCTCAGGAACCCCAATCCAATGCGCTTCCAATGTGAAAATAAAGCACTCACCCATTAAATGCAAGTTTCAAAAAAAAAAAGCCTCCTTTTCTTGAAAAGCTGTAGTGTTCTTTCACGTTTTTTACCCCTTGTTGCTACGGGTACCAACCACCTCCACTGTGACCCAGAAATGGTTAGCACCCACACACCTTTAACTCCCCATGTGATGCTCCTTTACCTGGCTTGTAACATGTGTTTTCCTTTTATATTTGGGCACATTGGAATGGGGTTCTCAAGAGGCAGCAATTACATAACCAAATCCACTAGACCAGTGTTCCAATTCCAGTACTCAGGGACCACCAACAGGTCATGTTTCCAGGATTTCCTCAGTTTGCACAGGTGATGTAATTGCCGGTGCCTCAGGCATTGCCACAGATGTTCTTACCATAAGAGATCCTAAAAACATGACCTGTTGGTGGTCCCTGAGGACTGGAGTTGGGGACATATGAGGAGCGCTGGTTTGCTTCCACCAGGAGGCAGTGCAGGAGGAGTTTGACTCCACTTTACAGTCAGTTTCTAAGTGTGACTAGCACAATTTTCAAAATTTATGTATATCAAGACAAAATGATCCAAAAAACCCTGCACAAACCTAGAGGGATATTCCTGTTGCACAAAACTGCTCTCAAATGAATGCTAAACCATTAAAGTTTGCAATGTGCTTCTGTTCTGGATTTTGTGTCGGTAGATCTATAAACCCTCACCTTCTCCCGGCTCTCCAGAAGTGTTTATTCCCAGGTTACCTTGGATACGACCTGTAAGTATTCGAGAGCTACAGGTCGAGGTTGCTCAGCAGGAATGACCGGGCTGACTTTCTCTGCAGCTCTCAAGATTGGATTTGCTGACCACTAAAGGGCAGCGCTTAGTGGGGGTATACATACACAAAGGGAGTACAGAGCTGGGAACTGTGAAAAATGTACTTTCAAGCTGCATATCGACAGGGATGTGGCGGCCACCTTGGAAAATAGCCGAAAAACCGCAGAGGACAGGCTAAGCTGGGAAAGGCTGCACAATTTATACCCATAACCAGTTGTACATAAACATGGCGCCAACACTATTCATATCTGGAATTTTTTAAACTTCGCTTCCCAACCAGAATACCCCTTTAAGTTATGTAAGCTGAACACTGAATTGTTGAAAAAGCTGAAAATCACTCTAAGATCTTGGGAAAATATAAAAGGTAATCCAAGTATTGCAATTTTTTCTCTGTTAGAGGCACTTTTCTAAGTCCGCGTGAGTCTTGGCAATCACCAGCCTGCCAGTGGGACTGCACAATCTATTTTCTCCCACACGGCACTACTATATAGATCTATGGTATACCTACCGCTTTCTCTTGGTCTTGCAGACTGGCATATATAGTTTGTTTCTCGCTTCGCACTCTCTCGAGCAGCTGCTGCATCTGCTCCTGTTCTTGGTGAAGGGACGCCACCTTCAGCTCACATTGTTGCAGCTGCTTTTGTAGAGCAACTTTCTCGTTCCCCAGTTGTTTAATGGAAGTGTCACTGAGGCGCATCTTCTCTTGCATTTGTTGGAGCTCGGTTTCTAGTTCATCTATTTGGCTAGTCTTCCTAGTTTGTTGGTCGGCTAAGAGGTTATGCTCATGCTTTAGCTGCTGAAATTCCTCCCTTAATTTCTCCGCCTGATTTAAAAAACAGGGAAAAGAAATGGGTTAGCGGTCAGGAAAAAAATGTAACTAAATTTTTACATTAAAGAACCACCAAAGGATAACACAGAAGAGTTAAAGGAGACTGCAACTCAAGTGCCACAACCAAGTTATATTAGCCACCGACGAGATCTTAATGCCTAGGTCCCCTACAGACCACAACCTCTGATAGGTTTCTATGACCTTACAGAAGTTGAGCACAACTGATGTGACTCTCGTGATAAGGTACATAACATTTGTTTAAAATTAGAGATGAGCGAACGTACTCGGATAGGCACTACTCGTCCGAGTAATGTGCCTTATCCGAGTACCGCTCTACTCGTGCTGAAAGATTCGGGGCGCTCCGCTGCTGACAGGTGAGTTGCGGCGGGGAGCAGGGCAGAGCGGGCGGGAGAGAAGGAGAGAAAGATCTCCCCTCCGTTCCTCCCCGCTCTCCCCTGCAGCTCCCCGCTCCGCAGCGCGTCCCGAATCTTTCAGCACGAGCGGGGAGGTACTTGGATAAGGCACATTACTCGGACGAGTAGTGCCTATCCGAGTACGTTCGCTCATCTCTATTTAAAATACAACAAATTTACCCTTAAAAAAAAAACAAAAAAAAACATAAGAGACAAAAGTCATATAAAAGTTCTGAATCCTAGTAAAGTCAAGCTGCTGCATCTTGGGTGTTTGCAGAATACTCAGCGATAAATATGGCAAATTTCACAGATTCAAACTATTGGAAGCCAATTGGTACAACTAAGTGCCCTACTAACAAAAACAGGAATTAGTAGAAAAAGATGCTTGTAAAACTTTTATGGCTTACAAGTGAAACAGAGGATTCATCTATTGGGAAACCCAACTGTTCAACAGCATTAAGAGGTCTATAACCAATGCAACTTTGGGGTGGTCTTTTTTTTAATTCCAGAATCACACTGATTTTATAGTAACTGCCTGAGAAGAGCACCTCAAGGTTACAAGGCTGTGGCCATAGCATTGCTAAGTGTGAGGCAGTCCTCAGACGCCCTTTGCTCCATAGTGACCCCACATAAGGGAGATTGACAGAGTGCAGTACTCAGGGTAACGGTTTAAACCGGACAGTTACGGTAAAGGAAGTAGTTTTCTTCTGTCCACAATATAATGTACCTCTTCTTCCAGCTTCTTCTTGGAATGCACCAGGTCATCCCTTTCTTGTGCAATACTTTGCATTTTGTTGGTAAGTTCAAGTATTTTCTGAGACACTGCTTCTTTTTCCTTCTCCGCTTGTTTCAAGTCAGAGTCCTTGTTCTTTAAGTCCTCCATAACCTGTTCCATTTCAGAGACGAGACCTTGTTTAGACTGGTCAAAAATGTGTCTGTCTTCAACAGCTTTGTTCAGGATGTGACTCTTTTCTTGCAACTCTCTTTCTAGCTCGGAGGACTTTTTGAAGGAAAAAAAACAAACAAGAGTGAGCACATCCCTGGACAGTTCTCTATATTCCATACGGGGAATGATAGATCATAGAGTTATCAATATAGCTAAATGTATACCTTTTCTTCAAGCAAAGAAATTTCATTTGCCAGCTTTTCAACCCCCTGCTTCTGCTGATCAAGTTCTTCTTGAGTCCTTTTAAGCTCCTCTTCAGTTTCAGCAGACTAGTGTGCGATAAAAGTGGCATTACCAATAGACTAATGGAAACTTAAACAACTTCTTAAATCAAGTCAAAACCAATCTGATCCCTAAAGAGTATGTAGAGTTTTCCAGCCAATATTGTGTGAAGGTGTAAGTTGAACGTAACATCAAAAAGAAAGATCACAGGTGGCAATTCATCTCTCCCCTTGTACAGTCTCCAGAGACTACAGGAACATGACGTCATGTTATCACCACCCATGTGATGGATCATAGAACAATCACATTTAGGGATGGTTTTTTCCTTCTACTAAAAGAGCAAGAAGATGACCAGTTACACACTCATTCAGGACATTTCTCAACCCTGACATGTTTACTGGCAACTGGATGGAGTTTTGGTTTGTTTAGTTCTGATGATATGTAGAAAAAGGTTACTTTTTTTCTTAACCAAACATGATGGACTCCTGTCAAGTACTTTTACATGAATCTGTAAAAGAATATAGATCTATGACCTGTAGCTATAAAACCTTTACCAAGTTCCTCCTGAGTTACCTGCTTCTGCAACTCTTCCCTCTCCTCTGACATAGACTTCAGCTGTACAGTCAGGGCAAGGACTTTTTGTTCAGCTTCAGTCCGCTCTTTTTCAGATTCTCCTATGGTCAGTTCTTTGTTCTTAATATCATTATGAAGATGTTCTAGTTCTAATACCAGTTTCTGCTTCATCTGCTCAAGAAGATCTCGCTCATTGTTGGATTCCTTCAAAACTGCAATAGTTTCCTGCAATTCGTGATTTAGTATAGACGACTGGTTGAAGGGAAAAGAAAAAAAAAATAAACATAAGATCTGTGGAATTTGGATGGTTCAAGATAAAATGCAACATTGATCGTCCAAAATAACATACTTTTTGTTCTAAAGATGCAATCTGACATGTTAACTCTTCTATGCTCAGTTTCTGCTGCTGAAGGTCATGTTGTGCCTCTCTAAGGTGATCTTGAGTTTCAATAGACTACAAAGAGGAAGAATTAAGAACATTCATTCAAAAACTGTTTATAATTCCATGCGGTAACTTCCAAAAGAAGAAAACCTAAGGATTTCCTAGTTACCATCTCTACGTTCTCTCTAAGGTCTTCCTTCATCTGGTCCCTTTCTGACACTAGGCTCTGAAGTGTAGTCTTCAGCTCATCGCTTTCACTTGTCATCTTGTCAATGTGTTGTTGTAGGCTGAAAAGCTTCTCCTCAAGGTTTAATTTCTCATGACACAAGGAGCAAAGCTCTGCTTCCATGTCCTGCAAGTTATCAAACACATCATTACACATGAGTTGGGTTTGCGTAGTCTCTTCATTCTCAAGTATCCTTTGACGATTCTCCTCCATGTTCTACAACAAAATAGTTATTTCAGTAACAAGCTATATACAGTGGGAATGTTGCCCGTCTTTATAACTCAGGAAGGGATTCCACCTTCAATTTAATTTGAAGATGAACTCTAGTTGGAATCCATGAGCTAGGACTCATGGTGGTTCAGAAAGCAAGAAGCGGTGATGCTAGTTTGGATTTTTTAAAAAAGCCAAAACTCAAAAAAGTGTTTTAGCAAATGACAGTGACCCATTTGTACATCTATAATAAATATGCCATACGGTCTGACAGTTTCCTTTCCCTCAAAGAAAGCGACAGCTTTAAACCTACATAGAAATGGCATGTGACATCAGATTCCTAAGTAACCATTTAAAAAACACATTACTTGGGGGTCTAGAGCACGAACTAATGAATCAATTATAGGAAGAATTTAAAATTTCTGTTTAACCCCTTAGTGACCAAGCCTGTTTGCGCCTTAATGACCAGGCCAAATTTTGGAAATCTGACATGTGTCACTTAACCTATCATAACTCTGTAAAGGTTTTGTATATCCAAGTGATTCTGACATTGTTTTTTCGCCACATATTGTACTTCATTTAGGTGGTGAAAATAGTCTGATAGAATTTGTGTATATTTATGAAAAGTGCCAATATTGGGAAAATTTTGAAAAAAAATATTTTTTTCACATTCAATTGTAATATATCAAATATGTGCAAACATGCTGTACAGATTTTTGCTAAGTTATATATTTCCATCGGTTTACTTTATTCTGAATGCACATTTGAAAAACGTGTGTTTTTTTTAACCATTTAGGAGACGTACAAATGTAACATTACTTTTCAGCATTTTGAGGAAAACTTTGTTTTCCTACACCAAGCCAAGATTGTAAAGGCTCATAGGTGTCAGAATGATAGATACCCCCACAAATGACCTGATTTTAAAAACTACACGCCCTTAATGTATTCACTGAGGAAGGGGGGGGGGGGGTCGGGAGTATTAACGCCACAGGTTTTTTTTCAGGAATTAATTCAATTTAGAGAGGAAAAAGTAAAATTTCATATTTTTGCAAATATGTCAATTTAAAAGACATTTTTTTTTTCTATAGGGCACATGAAAATGAGGATTTACACCCCAAAATGGATACTCTTGTTTGTCCTGTGTTCAGAAACATACCCATTATGGCCCTAATCTTATGTCGGGTGCCGAACATGAAAGGAGTAGTCTGTGTCTTTCAGAACAGAAATTTTGCTTGAAGACCTTTTAGGCTCCATAGCACACTTGCAGAGCTCTTGAGCGGCCAAAACCATAGAGAACCCCCACAAAATTACCCCATTTTGAAAACTAGACTCCTTAACGAATTTATCTTGGGGTGTACTGCGTATTTTGATCCCACAGTTTTTAAAGGAATCTAGGAAGGTTCACGGAGGAGGATCATGTCGGGGATCAAATACGGAGGCCTCCAGTAAAAAGTTTCATCTCCTCTCACCGATCGCATTGGTGAGGGGAGCTGAAATTTCAAATTTTTTTTTTTACTTTTAAGTGATTGCCGTTATCCATTGGATAACGGTGAACACGTGATCAGGAACCGCTTACCGCGGCCCCCCGTGAAATCTCCAGGCTCTTGGCTAAGCTTTCTAGCCAGGAGTAGGGAAAATTTAAATTACCCTGGCAATCCACGGATTTTGCGCATGAGTCTGCCATTTTGGTGAAGGGTGTGCGCGCAGAAGCTGGGGTAAGGTCCGCAGAAAAATCCAGGGGCCTTAGGTACGTCATTTCATCCTCCCTCGCGGATATGATCCATGAGGGGAGATGAAATGTAAGCTTTTTAAACTTTTTTTTCGCCTGGCTTTTTTTTTTTACACTTTTTTTTTTTACTTTAAATGATCACTGTTATTCATTGGATAACAGTGATCATGTCCCTGGTGACATCCCTCTGCTCCTGGTTACACATGGTAGCCAGGAGCAGAGGGATTTTAAATTTCCTGGGGTGCAAGCCCCTCTGTGCACGCGCCCGATGAATGACATTGGGTGCGCATGCGCAGAAGGGGAGTTCAGGTCCTGGAAGACTGGGACATCGCGGAGGACCCGGGGTGAGTATTTTCACCTCCCCCCATGGAATTGATGAGGGAAGGTGAAACTTGCACTTTTAAAAACTTTTTTGTGATCGCCGCTATCCATTGGATAGCGGCGATCACGAGCCCGGGGACTGCTCACCGCGGTCCCCATTGACATCTCCTCGTTCCCGGCTACCTTCAGGAGTGGGGAGCCAGATTTTAAATTTGCCGAGGCTCCTGGGCTTCTGCGCATGCGCGTGACGTCATTCGTCTGGAGGACCAGATCAGCAGGGTACAGCGCGGAGGACGGGGGTGAGTAATCTCAGCTGCCCCCATGGATCTGATAAATGAGGGCAGCTGAATCTTTAATTTTTTAAAAACTTTTTTGCACTTTAATGCATTATCCATTGGATAGCGCCGATCGCATTGTCAGGAAGGACTCTCTGCAGCCCGGGATGACAGCTCCAGGCTGTCTGCTACCTGCAGGCACAGACAGCATGGAGCTGTCACATTCATAGCCCATGTGGCTTTAATCCCTGCAGGAAGCATGTTTTCACGTCGTCAGGGATTAAAGCCAACTTTGCTAGGACATAAAAACACTATGGGATGATCACTAAGGGGTTAAAAAACAAACAAAAAAAAACAAACAAAAAAAAAAAAACACACTTTCCATTTGTGATACGGCCAATCACATCCATTATACAATATTTGAACACACATACGCACACACTTACCTTAAGAGACGCCATTTCCAAGGTCAAGCTTTCCTTTGTGGCCTTGAGTTCATCTCGCTCTCCAGTAATCTCATCCATTTGCTGTTGCAGAGTAGTAAGAAGTTGCTCAGTTTCTCGTTTTTTATTTTGCAAGGACTCCAGCGTAGACTCAGCTTCCATCACAGTCTTCATCAGATTACTTATCTCCTCTTTCTGACTAATCTGTCCCTGTTCAAGTTCTTCATTCTTCTGAAGGAGTTCCTGATGTACGGTCGCATTCTGAAGCGCCTCTTCTTGTAAGTGGGAAAGTGTAGCCTTCAGCTCATCTCTTTCGCTTGTCATCATGTCAGTGTGTTGCTGTAGACTGAAGAGCTTCTCCTCAAGGTTTAATTTCTCATTCCGCAAGGAGAGGAGCTCTGCTTCCACGTCCTGACAGTTCTCATCTAACATGTGACTACACATGGGTTGGGCCTGCATAGAGTCTTCATTTTCAGGTATCCTTTGCTGATTCGTTTCCATATTCTTAAAATGCAAAAAATAAAATAAATTTGCAACACAAGCTATACCAGTGGGAATGTTGTCTGTCCTTATAGCTCGGGATGGGGTTTCACCTAAAACTTATCTTATGATAAAGCATTGGCATCCATGAGCTACGATTCACTTATTCACAAAGCAAGGAGTTCTGCTTATTTGGACATTTAAAGACATCAAACCCCGAAGAGGTGTTGTAGCAGATAGTGGTCCATTTCTATCCTAACACCCCCTTATTATCCCCATATTAACCCCCCCTCCCCCTCCTATCCACTTGGACACCATCTCCTTTCCCTCAGTAACGCCATTGAACTTGCATAGAAATCTGATGTCACATGCTATTCCTAAGCAACTATTTAAAAGTATAAAACAAAGTTAACCCTTTCCAATCCAATGTGTATCCTGGCACTATCTGCTGGCTAAAGCCAGTACTACATGAGGTGACACGCTGTCTAGGCTCTGACAGCAGAGAGGCTGGTAATATACAGTAAGAGAACCCCGACGGACGTCTTCCAACATCGGAGCTGCACAGCCTTAAATCATAATGTCTTTAGACGTCAGACAGTGGATTGGAAAGGGTTAAATACTTGAAGGTCTGAAGCATGCACTAATGAATAATTACCATAAAAACTTTTAATTTAAAAGTACATCTATTTGAGGTAAAGCCATTCATTTACACACTATTAATAAATAAACCTACAAGCCACATGTACACCTGCCTTTCTATTAGATTACCTCAAATTAAATTGTATAACTATCTACATGGGTTGCACGTGTAATTATACAAAGCCACTTACCTTAAGAGACACCATTTCCAAAGTTAAGCTTTCCTTTGTGGCCCTGAGTTCATCTCGCTCTCCAGTAATCTCATCCATTTGCTGTTGCAGAGTAGTAAGAAGTTGCTCAGTTTCTCGCTTTTCATTTTGCAAGGACTCCAGCGTAGACTCAGCTTCCATCACAGTCTTCATCAGATTACTTATCTCCTCTTTCTGACTAATCTGTCCCTGTTCAAGTTCTTCCGTCTTCTGAAGGAGTTCCTGATGTACATTCGCATTCTGAAGCGCCTCTTCTTGTAAGCGGGAAAGTGTAGCCTTCATCTCATCTCTTTCGCTTGTCATCATGTCAGTGTGTTGCTGTAGACTGAAGAGCTTCTCCTCAAGGTTTAATTTCTCATTCCGCAAGGAGAGGAGCTCTGCTTCCACGTCCTGAAAGTTGCCGTGTAACATATGACTACACATGGGTTGGGCCTGCATAGAGTCTTCATTTTCAGGTATCCTTTGCCGATTCGTTTGCATATTCTTAAAAATTGCAAAAAAAATAAAATAAATTTGCAACACAAGCTATACCAGTGTCCGTACTTTTAGCTCGAGGTGGGGTTCCACCTAAAATTTATCTTATGATAAAGCATTGGCATCCATGAGCTACGATTCACTTATTCACAAAGCAAGGAGTTCTGCTTATTTGGACATTTAAAGACATCAAACCCTGAAGAGGTGTTTTAGCAGATACAGTGGTCCATTTCTATCCTAACATACCCCTTATTATCCCCATATTAACCCCCCCCCCCTCCTATCCACTTGGACACCATCTCCTTTCCTTCAGTAACGCCATTGAACTTGCATAGAAATCTGAGGTCACATGCTATTCCTAAGCAACTATTTAAAAGTATAAAACAAAGTTAACCCTTTCCAATCCAATGTGTATCCTGGCACTATCTGCTGGCTAAAGCCAGTACTGCATGAGGTGACACGCTGTCCAGGCTCTGACAGCAGAGAGGCTGGTAATATACAGTAAGAGAACCCCGACGGACGTCTTCCAACATCGGAGCTGCACAGCCTTAAATCATAATGTCTTTAGACGTCAGACAGTGGATTGGAAAGGGTTAAATACTTGAAGGTCTGAAGCATGCACTAATGAATAATTACCATAGAAACTTTTAATTTAAAAGTACATCTATTTGAGGTAAAGCCATTCATTTACACACTATTAATAAATGAAACTACAAGCCACATGTACACCTGCCTTTCTATTAGATTACCTCAAATTAAATTGTATAACCATCTACATGGGTTGCACGTGTAATTATACAAAGCCACTTACCGTAAGAGACGCCATATCCAAAATTAAGCTTTCCTTTGTGGCCCTGAGTTCATCTCGCTCTCCAGTAATCTCATTCATTTGCTGCTGCAGAGTAGTAAGAAGTTGCTCAGTTTCTCGTTTTTCATTTTGCAAGGACTCCAGCGTAGACTCAGCTTCCATCACAGTCTTCATCAGATTACTTATCTCCTCTTTCTGACTAATCTGTCCCTGTTCAAGTTCTTCCGTCTTCTGAAGGAGCTCCTCATGTACATTCGCATTCTGAAGCCCCTCTTCTTGTAAGCGGGAAAGCTGTATGAATGACAGTTGTGTGAATGGCGAATATGACAGCAACTTTTATTGCAGATTTAAAACTGCATCTTACAGCAAAGGTCTCTGGATGAAGCCATTATGAAGATATTCTCACATCTTTATGATGATGACAGGTATTTATGGCATATTCATATTATAAATGATAAACGGACAGATCGCAGAAGTGAAACGGTACTCAGAAAGAAAAGGTCCCATGACCAGCGGTGCATGCAAGAATAGAGCTGGCTGGTGATGAGCACAGCTCAGTCCATTATGGTGTATGGGTGTTACGTAAACAGCTGAGCAAGTGTGAGCCCTTCTAATTCAACGTAAGGCTTCTATATCCATTTCCTAAGGTTATTAACCCATTCAATTTTATAGTTTTTGATTAAAAACCATGTCCAACATTACATGGAACGTTCCATAACACCCCTTAGAGTAGAGCCATGGGTGTAGCTCTCAGGAAACCTGCAGCCACACATTGCAACCGCTGCAGGGGAAATGTAGCATTACACGCTCGCAGTTCCTGCCCAAGCGGGAATCGCTCTTACAATGCAGTTCTCTGCTTTGGTCATGAAAGGGGCCCCAAATTCAGTCCCCCCTCCTTACAATGTCCATATGTCCCAAAAGAAACAGACAGAAGTGGTCTTCATTATACAATGCCTTCAGCTGTTAGCAAAGTATATGTAAAGCAACCTCAAAGATACTTTACCTTCTCAATATTCTTCTCCAGCTGTTCTTTGAGTTGGTCCCTTTCTGATTCAAGCAGCTGTTGTGCCGCCTTCAGATTTTTCAACTCTTCAGTGACAAGTTCCACTCCAAGTTGATTTATCTTCTTCTCATCATCTGCCTCACTGTTGTTCAAATTCATGCTCTCTAGTTCTAAATCATCATTTATGGTAAGGTTGGACTGTACAAGGTCCTTGCAAGAACATTTAATAGTTTTTTGCTCAAGGTAATTTTCAAAGTGGGAAGCCTACGTATTAAGAAAAAAAAAAGTTATAAATATACTTGAGGTTTTGAGCAAATATCTGCACAATAGGATTATGTGGACTTAAGACATTTCTCTATTGCTTCATACATATATAGAAGTCAAGCAAATTTGCAAGTAGATATCTTGAAAATAACACACTGAAAATAATTTTTTTTTTTTTAGAAAGAAGAGTAATAGAGATGAGCGAGTATACTCGCTAAGGCACATTACTCGGTTCCTCCCCGCTCTCCCCCCCCCCCCTAATCTTTAGAGACGAGCGGGGAGATACTCGGCTAAGGCACTACTCGCTCGAATAATGTGCCTTAGCGAGTATACTCGCTCATCTCTAAAGACTACTCATGAAGTGTATTTTAAAGTGTATTGGAACAATTGAGAAGGGGGGAGGGGGTGGAGGGAGTTGCTAAAGTACACATTTCCTGCTGAAATTCAAATACCTGGTCATTATTTTCTACCTGACTTCCTTGGTCTATTGCGGAGATGCTTTTTTGCTGTGCGTCTTTCAGATGATTCTGCTCTTGCAGGGTTTCCATTTGCTGTTGAAGATCAAGAAGTTGCCTTTGCGCTTCAAGTTTTTCATTTAGTAAGGACTCAAGGCTTGACTGCGTTTCCTTCATATCCTTCGTAAGGCCTTCAATTTGACAGCTTAAAAGGTTCTTTTCCTGCTCAAGTTTTTCTTTGTTTTGAGCAAGTTGTTCATACTCAGCGTTGGTCTCCAGGAACTTGTCTTGTAAGCTGAGAACCTACAAGAGTAGAGAGACCATTTTCTAAACAGTCAGTATATTGCATTCACTGAAAAAGCAGCACACTAAAACAAAAGATATAAAAAGCTACAAAATCTTATTGCAGCAACTAAGTAAAGCTGGTCATATGCAGTTTGCAAGCCCTCGTGGGTGGGGCCCTCTCTCCTTTTGTACCAGTCACTCACTTAGGGCCATTTTACACTGAACGACTATCATTCAGATTCTCGCTGGATGGTGGCAATCTGAACGATCGTTGTCCGTGTAAAGGTCTGGATGATCTGAACAAATGAATTATACCTGAATGATCCGAATGACAAGCAGTCATTTATCTAAGAACGACTTCCCGTTTACGGTGAATTGAAGCAGGACGAAAGAATCGCCGGCTCGCTCAGCCTCCATTCACTGAGCCCTGATCGATCGTGTGGAAGCACAGGAGCCATTATTGCTAGGATGCCTGTCAGGCGCTTCTGCGCCCCACAGTCATTTTGTGTAAAAGGGCCCTTAGCCATTGTTTTTTTTAATGTCCTTGAATCAATGGCATATAAAAAAAAAAAAAAGACTAACCTTTTCTTCAAGTGATGGTATAAAGTCAGTTGCTTCCTTTTCTTTAGAGCTAGTGATGGAATCTTCCATTCTGAGATTATTAACCAAAATGATCTGCTGTTGTAATTCCTCTTGACATCTCTGTAGCTCTTCCTGCATTCTGGAAGACTAAAATTGGGGAAAAAAAGGTGAATGAAAGCAAAAAATATTGCCAGGTGCAAGTACAACCTTAGTTTTACTTTTTGTAGGGAGACCGTTCTAATCATCCAATACATGTAGGCAGGTATGCAGTCAAACTAAGCATTCTGACGCAGCGCTGCAAAAAGAGAGACAGACTAACTGCTAATGTGGTGCCGTCTGACAACACCCCTGAAACGACTAGGGCTGTAGCAATTCAGTGCTTTACAGCTATGAAGGGGCACCGTTATGATACACAGCCTATGAAAGAAGGGAGGGAGAGGTGAGCTTGTGCATGTTCAAGAGAAAGATCAGCTAAAATCAGTGCACGAATGCCCCCGAAGCTAAACCTTGCATGTAGGAAAGCCTGCAAAGCATGTATTAGGCTAAAATGCATGACACAGACACAGACACTTTTCCCCTGCAGGGACTTCACATGGTATGTACTGATTTTTTTCATGCACAAAACAAGATTTTGCTACTTGCTATAAAAATCACATTCATTGTGAGGCACTGCTTAGACCGTGGGTATAGCTACTGCTAATAGGAGGCGGACAATAATAAATGTTTTAGCTCGTCCTACAAGCTATACTCATCCTGCAGGCACCAAGCTAATCAGCTTGCATGCAAGCAGTAGGAACAGCCAAGTAGGATATGAGAGAAAACAAAGTAAATAATATATGTTAAAAACATTTAATACCGCAAGCACAGCCAGAACCATGTGAACTCCAGAAAGAATCCCAACAGGGAGAATAAAAATCATGAAAACTTCAGCATCAAAGTGTGCGGGTGCGGTGTACCCCAATGAACATGATCAGAAATAGTTTTATGGCGAGTACCAAAAATTTTTTTTTTTGCGCCCGTTGCACTGGGGGGACACTACTTAGACCAGGGGACAGTCCATACTTTCTGCTGGGGAAAGGTATATAGTAACCATGCGGTGAGTTGTTGGCCGCATGCAATACTCTTCAAACGAGAGAAGCATCTGCAGATGCATAAGTGTGCACCCGATAGATTTTGGAGAAGTTGTGTAGAGGACCAAATGGCGGCCTCACACTTGAAGCGCAGGAGCACTGTGGCAAGTCGCCCAAACAGTAGCCACTGCAAGTCAAATGAGCAGTAATCCGGAAGGAAGGCTACTGGCCCTTCTAACAGTAAGCCTCTGCTACTGCTGATCTGATTCAGCAAGAAATAACGGCATTGGAAGCCTTCAGGCCATGCTGCGGACCATCAGGGATCACAAACATTCAGATTGTCTGAAGGAAAACGTCCAGGAGAGGCATGTTTTCAAGGCTCGAACCAAATCCAATTTGTGGATAGTGCATGGACTTGAATGGGGGGTTAAGAGCCATAATGAGTGCGATGTCTTTGGTAATGTGGAAGGCTGTAAAAAACAAACAAACAAAAAAAAACTACGGATGGCGAGCTTAGCAGGCATGAGGCATTTAAACAGAATGAACAACGTAGACACCTGACCCTTAAGAGAGCTGAGGCCCAACCCCATGTCCAGACCTTGCTGCAGAAGAGGACAGGAGGAGAGTTAGTGAAAAGCATTGGATGGTAAACCCTGGAAGAGGAGGGCTTCCTAGCCTTCATCATGGTCTGAATGACATGTTCCGCAAACCCACAAGCTCTCAGGACCGCTGCTTTAACAGCCACACCATTAAACAAAGCATGGACAGACTCAGCTGGAAGAGGGGTTCCTGTAAGAGAAGACCTTATCAAAGGGAAAGGTGCCATGGATTGTCAACAAGTTCTGCAAACCTTGCCAGGTGAGACCAGTCTGGAGCGATGAGAATCACAGGGAGGCATTCCATCTTGAGCTTCTTGAGAAGTCAAGGAATGAGACAGAAAATTACAAGAGCAACCATGGCTCGGGCCTGAGGATCCCGAGTCCTGGATACAAAGTTTGGGAGTTTGTGGTTCATTCTGGACGCCATGGGATTGTCCAAAAGAGGAGTCATACGGAAGTCTGTTTGGAGCACTTGGGGATATAACTCCCATTCTCCCAGGTCAACTGTCTTCCTGTTTAAAAAATCAGCTATCCAATTGTCCATGCCTGAAATGTGGACTGCCAAGAGCGCTGGGAGGTGATCTACAGCCTATGAAAGGATTTTCGCTGCCCCTCTGCCATGACTGCTGAGCTGCGGGTCCAGTCTTGAAGATTTATGTCAAATTCTTAGTTTGGACCCAATTGAGGAGACCCATTAGCTAGGGAGCAAAGTGCTGAAGTAACAGAAGAGTTTCCCATAGTTCGAACATTTATCCGAAAAGTCAGTTCCCTTACTGTCCAAGTGTCTTGGACTGTGAGCTTCTGCAGTGTACCCTCCCCCCGCCCAGTCGAGAAGTCTGGCGTTCATGAAGAGTACCTGCCAGCAGAGAGTCTGAAAAAAGCACCCCAGGCTGACTTGTAGAGAGTCCAACCACCAGAGAAGGGAGTGCTGAAGTTGGCGAGTCAGGCGGACCCAACGATCCAGACAGTCCACAGATTTGTCCCACTGAGAGAATGGCCCAGGTATGAAACTGGCTGAACAGTATCGCCTCGATAAAGACTACCATCATGGCACAGAATTCTTATCCAGTGACGGATGGTCACAAGAGTCTGAGATTGCAGGGAGCATACCTGTCCCCCAAGGAGATGTAATTCCTGTAGGACCCAAGTATGTGCTGTGTCAAAGAAAAGACCCAGAAAGTCCAGATTTTGCAACGGTTAAAAAGGGCCTATTACACTCTGGATTGACAAAGTGTGAATCGCGAGCCAAAGAATTGGTCTTTGAAAGACAGCGGAATTCTGAAGCAGTGATTCAGGGGGTTCTTGAACCCCGGAGTCTGAGGTGTGGGTGATCCAGGCTTTCTTTAATAGGGAAAGATAAACTCTGCTCCCCCCCCCCCCCTCCCAAACCACCACCCCGCATGGTTTGGGTAGGGAGCCACCCTTGATGCGAAGGATTTAGTAGAGGTGGACTTGGAGGACCGTTTCGGGGACGCCAAGGTGGACACTGTTTGGAAGATTAGGGATATAGTGGAGATAAAAGACAATACACAGTATACACCTATTTGGAACAACATGAGAGTTATGGAGCTAGACAAGCTTTACTCATGAAAGAAAATGGGAAGGAGACATAGGCCCCTATTGAAGAGTCACAATGGCAAGAGATGCTTAAAAGGACATCCACTACTGGGGAACATGACCACTTAACTAAGTCTTCTATAAAAGGTTACATGTTTAAAAACTGTCAGGAAGGTTCCATTCTTTGACTAATGCTTCAAACCAAACACCACCTCAAAATTCTGAATGAGCGGGAAAGACCTTTGGAAGATGCTTCAGGCATATAAAAGAAAAGGCTTCCACGGATGAAGGCTAGCAACCAGAGAGAGAGAGCCTAGATGCCTGTTCCTCCTCCAAGTCACAATCAGAGAGATACTAAAAGCTTGCCTTCAGATTGAATTGTCACTGGGAGTGAGATTCGAACACATTGCCGCAGTGATTTGAGAAGATAGCGATGTGGGGGAGCTAGAAGTTTGCCTCGAGCAAGGAGGCCTAGCCCATTTCTGTGACCTACTATAAGAGACATTGAGTGGCAAATTCTTCATCAAACACACTTGACAAATAGTACGCTCCAGCCCGTCTATGAGCGCTTTAGTAAGGTCTGGCACCGCTCAAAAGAGAGCGTGCCCATTTCGGTTTAGCAGTTGATGAGGGCTGGACAGGAGCAAAGTCTATGGATTTGGTACTGCAGCGCGATCAAAATGTGTGGCTCACGCTAGGCCTTGTCTGGAATCGGGTTTGCAGACAGTAGTCCGAGCAACCCGTAAATGGTGTACTGCTAAGGGCACTGCAGGAGGAGCAATCCGGAAAATGAGCTAGCCACCAGGCAGAGCTTACCTGGTTCCTGAACTGCCAGTCGCTAGATGTGCGAGGAGCACGCCCGAGGCACCACTGGTCTCAGCAGGCAGGTGGGCTGTGTCAGAAGAGGTGGGAGCCAATAGGAAGTCCGATACTGGGCACGCTGGAGGAGGATAGAAGGGAAAGCAGAAAGCCCTCCTCCTACCAGAGCAAGCTGTGAGTGGACCACAGCAATATCATGGCTCACGTTACCGAAAGTGCTGCAGCTAAGCTAGGCCAAAGCCTCAATTAGCGACGAAGGCCGTACAAGTGTGAAAAGCAGTGGCATGTGCAGGAAGACATGTGCACGGCTTCCTGTAGCGTGCAACAAGTCCCACTCCAGAAGTGCAGACCAGTGGTGCTGTGTGGGTGAGCTGGCACCCACAGGCCCCACAAGAAATACCAGCGCATGGGTGACAGACCCAGGTTAAACAGTCCCAGCCACCTCCCAAGTGCTGTTGGCAAGCTACACTGCCAAGCCTCCCACTTTCCAGAGTAGAAAAGAAGCACCTTTCCACCGAACAGCTCTGATACTCCAGCAGTGCACACCCCTGTGCTTGCCTGGCTATGGGTAGGAAAGGAGTCCTCCAATAGGTAGTCACTGCAAGTGACGGGTTGACCATGCTGTGCCACCTTGTCTGAGGGTCAGGCTGACAACAGACTAGTTAATTCCAGTCTGTTCGCCTGCTTTGTTGGGTTAAAAGGGAGAGTCCAGTGCCAGCCTTGTACTCCCAAATCCAGAAAGATAAGCATTGAAGACAGGTAACAGAAGTCTGCCTCCTACAAACACTAAGCTAAAACTGATTAGCTTGGTGCCTGCAGGAAAGGTATAGCTAATAGGAGGAGCCAACACTATTTGTTTAGTGTCCATCTACTAGTGGCAGTAGCTATACTCACAGTCTAAGCAATGTTCCCTAAGGCAACAGAGGAGAAAGGTTTCCATAACTTTTAAAGAGATCAGATAGGAGAAACTTGGGGAGGCGGGGAAAGAAACACACACACCAGCTTCTTGACAGGAGAGGCTGTGTCTAACACTACCAATCGTTATAGTTCCTCACCTATATTAAGGTTTCAAATGTTGTTAAGGCCTTGCTTTCAGCTTGTAGAGAGGGACTCATTTCTGGGGCACGGTTATGTTCCAGTTTTGTTCATCGTGACAGACGTTAAAATAGTCTCCCAAATGAACAAAATGGCCACCATCTGCAAACTAAGAATCACATCCTAGAATTTAACCAGTATAGGTTGTTGAGAGAAGAAGAGGGGTTGGAGTTGAAGGAAGAGTGTGGTCTTAGGTTCTACCTCTGCAGCTCCACACCAAACACCCCTGCCCCTTCTTCGCTCTCATCAATCCATCCTAGTTATATTCTAGGGTTGGTTTCTTACAGGCTGCAGATAACAGCCATTATGTTAGTTTTGTAAACTATCCATTTAAGCTTTACGAATTATGACCATCTCCATAAATATTCTTCAGTGAAAAACCACAAATAAGATCCGTGCACTATGGATGGTTCAAGATACAAATGCAGTATCAATTGTGCAATGTACCATACCTTTTGTTCTAGAGATGCAATCTGAGATGTTAGCTCTTCTACCCTCTGTCTCTGCTGCTGAAGGTCATGTAGTGCCTGTCTAAGGTCATCTTGAGTTTCAATAGACTATAAGGGGGAAGAAACAAGAATATTCAGAAACAATTTATAAATTCTGTTGGGGAACTTGCAGCAAAAGAAAACCCACGGATTTCATACTTACCATCTCTACGTTCTCTCTAAGGTCTTCCTTCAGCTGGTCTCTTTCTGACACTAGGCTCTGAAGTGTAGCCTTCAGCTCATCTCTTTCACTTGTCATCATATCAATGTGTTGCTGTAGACTGAAAAGCTTCTCCTCAAGGTTTAATTTCTCATTCCGCAAGGAGAGGAGCTCTGCTTCCACGTCCTGCAAGTTATCAAACACATCATTCCACATGAGTTGGGTTTGCATAGGCTCTTCATTCTCAAGTATCCATGTTCAACAGCAAAATGGTTATTTCAGTAACAAGCTATATACACAGTCGGAATGTTGCCCGTCTTTATAACTCAGGGAGGTATTCCACCTTCAATTTAATTTGAAGATCAACAATAGTTGGAATCCATGAGCTAGGACTCATGGTGGTTCAGAAAGCAAGAAGCGGTGCTGCTTGTTTTTTTTTTTTTTAGTTTTAGATTCTTAAAAAATCCAAAGTGTTTCAGCAAATGACAGTGACCCATTTGTATACAAACACCCACTTATCTCCATAATAAATATGCCATGCATTCTGACAGTTTCCTTTCCCTCACAGTAAGCGACACCATTGAACCTACATAGGAATCCGATGTCACATGGCATTTCTAAGCAACCATTTAAAAAACACCACATTACTTGGGGGTCTGGAGCACGAACTAATGAATCAATTATAGGAAGACGAACATTTCCTTAAAAAAATTAAAAAAAATTCCATTTGTGATACGGCCATTTACATCCATTATACAATATTTGAACACACTTACTTTAAGAGACGCCATTTCCAAGGTCAAGCTTTCCTTTGTGGCCCTGAGTTCATCTCGCTCTCCAGTAATCTCATCCATTTGCTGCTGCAGAGTAGTAAGAAGTTGCTCAGTTTCTCGCTTTTCATTTTGCCATGACTCCAGCGTAGACTCAGCTTCCATCACAGTCTTCATTAGATTACTTATCTCCTCTTTCTGACTAATCTGTCCCTGTTCAAGTTCTTCCGTCTTCTGAAGGAGTTCCTCATGTACAGTCGCATTCTGAAGCGCCTCTTCTTGTAAGCGGAAAAGCTGTATGAATGACAGTTGTGTCGTAATTATAATGACAGCAACTCTTTATTGCGGATTGAAAAAAGAAGTCTGACTGCAAGGGGTTCCACATGAAGCCATTCTAAAGATATTCTCACATCTTTATGCTGAGGCAAAGCATTTATTGCATATTCATAAGTAGAGATGAGCGAGCGTACTCGCCAAGGCAAACTACGAGCGAGTAGTGTCTTATGCGAGTACCTGCCCGATCGTCTCTAAAGATTCGAGTGCTGGCCGGGGGGTGGTGAGCAGCTCGAGTAGTTTGCCTTAGCGAGTACGCTCGCTCATCTCTATTCATAAGACATGCTATAACAAATTCTCGGGATCAGTGAACGTCTCAGCGGCGAGACCACCACGATCAGACTTATCACCTATCCTATGGATAGGCGATGGCCATCTTGGTAAATCCCTTTAATAACTTGTAAATTCTGTTCTAGTTTCTTATCTGAACGCACCCAACATTACATTAGACAACCTCCGCCAGAGTGGAGCCATGCGTGCAACTCCCGGCAAACTAATTCTGCAGTGGGAAGCTGCAGCCAGACGGACATTTCAGCCACTGTAAAGGGAATGTGCCATTACACGGCAGCTGTTCCCGCCCAAGGAGGAGTCATTCTTACAGAGCAGCGTTCATTTCTGGCTCATGAGAAGGAGTCCTAAATTGTGTCATTTCCCCCTTGCATCATCTGTAGGTCCTTAAAAGGGGAGTATAGACAGGAGTTGTCCTCAATATAAACCCCTTTGCACGTGCACCTTTATGGTTTAAACAGCTAAAGCTAAAAAGGTACCTTTTTAACACTGTTCATCCACAAAATAAAATATAAACCATAAGTTGTAAAAGTCACCTGATCTTTAAGGTTTTCTATTTCACCAGGTAAAGATTTGTATTCCAACAAGCTGGCAATTTCCTGCTCCATGGTTTTCTTTTCCTCCAAAAGTTCGTTCAACTGCTTTGAATAATCTGCAACCTTCTTATCAAGCTCAACATGAGATAGGAGTTCTGCAAACAATACAAAGAAGGACTAGTACATCCAATTCTGGAACATTATGAGAAAGGATGTCTTGTGGCAGAGAAGATTGCACTCAGCACCCCAACATTCTTTCGGGAGATTAAAAGGCTCATTTACATGTGCAGATAGGAGCATTAGTCATCATCAATAAGGGATCAATTGTGGATTATAGATTTGCACTTACAATCAAATATGTAACCCTGATGTAACCCTGTAAGGACATGGCCTAGTTTGGTGCTTAACACATACTTAACCTTTACAGAACAAGCAGACGTATCGTGATGATGGTGAAATCCTTATAAAACTTGTATCCTGCAGTTATCAACTGTTTTCCTCTCTGCAAATTCCATCTTCATTTCTCAGTTTTCCTTGAGCTCGTGGGTGGAGACTAGCTGCTATGTTGCCTCTCATAGGTTGCCCACAGAAGAGAAGATCATGTTCTTCATTCAGCTCTCATATACAAAGAAGCAGCAGCAGCCATAGAAGACATTGCTGAGAAGTACTGAGCAGTGTAGCTGTGAATTCGGAAGCTGCCATACATAACAGCATAGCTAATTCTCACTTGGGTCTTCCTCCCTTCTTTATAGGCTTCTACGGACTGCAGGTAATCTGACATGTCAGTGTGCTGTTATTCGGTCTCGTCTACCAAGATAGATTTTATCAGTTTCAAAGTGAACAGAGAAGCAGCAGCAGCAAAAAAAAAAAAAAAAAAAATCTTTTACTAACATGCGTCGTGTCATTTCAGAGCAAAGAATCTCAGCTTTAGGGTAGATTCAGACGACCATATATCGGCTCGATTTTAACGCAGAGCCGATATACGGTGTCCTCATCTGCAGGAGGGGGGAATGGAAGAGCCAGGAGCAGGAACTGAGCTCCCGCCCCCTCTCTGCCTCCTCTCCGGCCCTCTGCACTATTTGCAATGAAAGGAGGCATGATGGGGGCGGGGCTAGGTTCCGAGAATTAGCCCCGCCTCTCCCGATTGCAAATAGTGCAGAGGGGCGGAGAGGAAGCAGAGGGGGGCGGGAGCTCAGAGCACTGCTCCTGACTCTTCCAGGCTCCCCACCCCCTGCAGAGAGAGACGACGTATATCAGCTGGGCGTGAAAACCGAGCCGATATACGTTCGTCTGAATCCAGCCTTAAAATACGTCCAAAAGCATGTCAATAGCTCTGAGAACGGGACCTAAAGCCTTCTGAAGTAAAACAAGATCCGTTTGCCCCAAACCAGTAATTTTATCTTGCAGAACTGAGCTTGTCCTAAACTGTTGGGGTGGGCATTAAGGGAATCTTGGTCTTTTTCATTCTTTGACCATTTCCACCAAGAAATTACAAAGCAAGCGCCTTTAGTACAGACAAGAATATTCTCTAACACTTTTATGAATGAATTTAAATATGTTGATGGCGTTTTATACTTTTTTTTTTTTAAATAAACAAAACCATTTCACATGTGTTCTACCCATTCTTTTTTCCAAATGGGTCTCATGGGAAGGCTGAATTTATCTGCAGAGCCCCACCACTATATCCAAGTCGACACGACTAGCAAACGAATCAAGTGTTAAAACCGCATTGTCATTAATCTAAAAAGCCATATGTACCCCAAAATGGTACCAATACAAACTACAACTCTTAGTATAGTATAGTCCTAATCGTACCAACACACAGAAAAAATATCATCATGTCATGTATGCTGCCTAATTAACACTGTTAAAAAACTGTGGCATGATTGATGCATTTTCTCCCTGCTCTCAAAAAATAAAAGTTTTACAATATATTGTGTACCTAAAAACTGTACCAATAAAAAGAAAAACAAACAACCCTGTTTGACATACAAAAAACAAGCTGCCATATGACTGTCGACGGAAAAAAATAAAAAAATGTTACAGCTTTTGAAAAAGAGATGAAAGTCCCAAAAAGAAAAATCTGTGTCCTTACGGCCAAAATAGACCATGTCCTTAAAGGGGTTGTCCAGCGGCAGCAAGTGGGTCTATACACTTCTGTATGGCCATATTAATGCACTTTGTAATGTACATTGTGCATTAATTATGAGCCATACAGAAGTTATCAAAAGTTTTATACTTACCTGCTCCGTTGCTGGCGTCCTCGTCTCCATGGTGCCGACTAATTTTCGGCCTCCGATGGCTAAATTAGTCGCGCTTGCGCAGTCCGGGTCTTCTGCCGTCTTCAATGGGGCCGCTCGTGCAGAATGCCGGCTCCGTGTAGCTCCGCCCCGTCACGTGCCGATTCCAGCCAATCAGGAGGCTGGAATCGGCAATGGACCGCACAGAAGCCCTGCGGTCCACAGAGAGACAGGATCCCGGCGGCCATCTTCAGCAGGTGAGTATGAAGACGCCGGACCGCCGGGATTCGGGTAAGTACTACCCGGTGTGTTTTTTTAACCCCTGCATCGGGGGTTGTCTCGCGCCGAACGGGGGGGGGGGGGGGGGGGGGTGTTAAAAAAAAAAAAAAACCCGTTTCGGCGCGGGACAACCCCTTTAAGCAGTTAATACATGAATTAGTATACTCATTCACTACATGAATGCTTTAATGTTAATAAGCTTCACATTATTAGTGGTCAAGAAAACCACTACTAATTTGAAGCTTATTACAGTATATATTATATTATAACACACACACACACACACACACACACCAATGTCTTCAAATTAAGTGATCCCGATAATGGCATTCAGCAGAAGTGAAATTAAAGACACGTGGCTGCTCTCTTCCAAAAACAGCGCCATGCCTGCCCATGGTTCGTGTGTGGTACTGCAGCTCACTTACATTCACTTGACCAAGTTGCAACACCGCACACAAACAAGTGGCGCAGTTTCTAGGAGTAAGCAGTCACGAGTTTCTAGTTTCACAGTCCCTTAAATGTCCCATATTCTGTTCATCAGAACAGTGCCCATAAATCGGTTTTACATACATTTTCAAAATAAACCTCATCAATTAAATGGAAGGGTATGTAAATGAGATGCATATATGATATACGAGTTGACCAACCTTTGGGGACTTTCCCAGCCAGGAGGCCGTTGAGCTTATTGAGCTCATTAAAGGCATACTGCAGTTCCTTCTGTAAGTCAGCCTGCATCCTTTTAGCGTTAGACTTCTCACTCTCCAGTTGCTTTTCATAACCCGAGGCGTCTTTCTCCCGTTTTTCACAGTGGATTACGAGCTCATCCTACGCAAAACACATGTACTCAGAAATACCGTTTGTTCAAGGTGTTTGTGGGCGAGAGTCTAGAGGACATATCCAGTAAAAGCATCATTTTTCATTCATTGGAGTCTATCTGCATGCATCAAGTTGAAGGCAACCAGGTTTTAATTCAATAATGGTCATTACTTTCACAACAAAAACATTAGGAAACTTCTGTTTTCTACACCATTTCTCTGATAATGCCATTAGTGTAAGCATGATGAACAATGCCGCATACTGAAAGATTGATATACTGGATGCTCTGCAGAATTCTGTAATAAATGGTCCATAAATGGAATGTCAGACTTTACATGTCAGTTTTGGATGAAACATCCTTATCCATAAGTCATTAGTTATGACTAAGGAGTAGAGATGAGCGAGCATACTCTCTAAGGGCAATTACTCGAGCGAGCATTGTCCTTAGTGAGTACCTGCCCGCTCTGAAGAAAAGATTCGGGTGCCGGCGGGGGGCGGGGAGATCTCTGAGATACAAGTAGTATACTGGGGTATGGCATGACCTTACAAACACCACAGAAAAAGGATATATCAGTTAAAAAGAACCCGCAAGAGGACAAAAACCCTTGATGTTGGGTTGCAGGCTTCTATATTTGGATGAAAATTTTAAACTAATAACTCATTTATCAGTATATGTTATTTCTGCAGCAAGCAGCCTGGCTTTACATGCAGGAGAGCCCAGTGTGGCAATGCCAGTGTGGTTCACTTCTGAGGTGCAGGGCAAGCCGCCAGATTGAATCGTATGTGGCGTCAATAGATTGAAAGTCTGCATGGTGTGCTACACGCATAAGTTGGTCTGGTACCCTTTGCATGCCTTATCTATGTGTAGGTATAATCCTAACCCGCTCCCCTGTTCAGCAGTATTTTGAACCTATGCCATGCTCCTCCGTATTGCAAAGTGGCTGTCTGCATGCTGAGGGATGTGGGGTCTAGATCCACCCTTGTATTTTTTTTTTAAGGATATACCAGTAAGTATGGCCATATGGCATGACCTTATTAAACAAGAGTATGCTGCAAGTCAAGTAGTAAGCAAACTTTTCCTTATTTGAACCATCTGATATCTTCGTTTTAACCCCTTCCCACCACAGACCTTTTCAGACCTTCTCATTGAAATCAATGCGAGCCATGCCTGCAGTTACAAGCGCCGGCCACTACACAGAGGTCGGTGCAGAGACTTCCGCTCCGACCTCTGTATTTGCGGCGCTGACCGCATGCGCCCGCTCAGCTGATCGGTCGGGGTCCTGAGCAACAGACCCCAGCCGATCAACTATTCATTACCCATCTTGAGGATAGGTCATCAGTAATATTCTCCCTGGAAAACCCCTTTAAATATGGCTGTTCCTAAAGACGTTTTTTTTCCCCTTCAAG
This sequence comes from Eleutherodactylus coqui, assembly GCF_035609145.1. Classification (NCBI taxonomy): domain Eukaryota; kingdom Metazoa; phylum Chordata; class Amphibia; order Anura; family Eleutherodactylidae; genus Eleutherodactylus; species Eleutherodactylus coqui. Next base: position 164,033,453 of record NC_089843.1, on the reverse strand, counting down.
AATCTTTTCTTTTTTTTAGCCACAGACTTAATTTTAAAACGGAAAGGTCTCATTTTATTTCTTCTAAAGCTTCATTTGTTGCGTTTAGCATGTCATTCCACCATTTGCGCAGCCATCCATATAAAAGCTCTGCCCTTACCATCTTCTCTTTCAGCTCCAGATTCTCACTCCTCAGGAAGGCGGCTTCTCTCTGAGCATCACGAGTCACTGCTTCGGCATCACTAAGAGACTGCTTCAGCTGGAGCACTTCATCACACAGCTTGTCACAGTCCTCCTGCAAACCACAACCATTATGTACATAGATGCCTACACAAGACCTCGTGTTTTATGGCGGCAAGTATAAAACTCCATACCATGGATGCCAAGAGATCCATAGATCTCACTTTCTTCTGGAGCATTTCATTTTCTCTCTTCAATTGGGCCATTATTTGTTCTTGTTCTTTCAGAACTTTAGATTTGGTGTCCAATTCATTCTGAAAACATTAAAACAAAAGTCATATTTTCACGACAGCATTTTTTGTGGTACCTTTATAATTGTTTTGTGAATTGAGTGGGCAAGATTGAGGGGGAGAAAATCAGGTATTTGTACTTGCAGTAGTATCTGTTCCACAATTAAATTAATGAGGAAAAAAAAAAACAAAACAAACAACAAAAAAAAACCACGCCACCACATTACTCTATTGGCCTTAGCTACGGTTTTGCCATTTTTCATGATTGTGTTTAAGCTTTTGAGCTAACTTTTGCCTCCTTAGCCACTCGTCCTACTGCCATTCCTGAACAGTAGCTCACTCCCTGCAAGCAGCTACAGCAATATTTTGCCTAGCGTCCACTGCCTAGTGGCAGAAGCCTACACACCATTTGTTACCGTGGCCCCAGATGAACTTTATGAGGAAAGGATTTACATTAAGTGCCAAAATTCTCTCTTTAGCTTGTTTACACAGTAGCCACTGGAAGACCCAAAACAGTACCCGAGGTGGGCAAAGAAAGGACAGCAGTACCAAAAGCACGGTCTACCAGATCGAACAGAAGGTCTCCACCTCTGATGACCATAACAGGCAGGGGCCTGGAGCCAGAGGAGAAGGCTTGGTTATGCATCAGCATTATGGTTTTCACATTTCATGCCCTGTTACGACCGCAGGAGAACAAGCCCTGCCCAAATAGTACCCTCCCTTTAATGCTTTGGCAAGCCAGGCAGCACATGCACAATAGCATCACACACCTACCTCAGGGAGAAGGTTCATCTGCACTCAGGTGTTTTCAGAGGTGGAATCTGCAACGTACTCAGGTGTGAACATACCCCAATTAGGCATTTACTGTATAAAACCTCTCTTACTAGATTTAGTGCCCTTCTCATATTGCACAACAGAACATTACTGAACTCCAAAAGTGATTTTTGGTGCAGATCTGACTTTTTGCTTGAAGCATATGCCTGCTACTTTACTGTATAGTTAAAAGGTCAATCTAAATTTGCCTAAAACATGGCTTTTTGGCAGGTATGTGAATAGGAGATGTGTGCAGAAAGACATTCCGCAGTATCAGTATAGATTTCATTGACAGTAATGAGATGCGGAGTTGGTGCAGATTCTGAAGCAAGATTCAATGAGCATTCCCTTCCTGTTCTGACCACTTATGGTTTGATTACCTAGCTGTATTTTGGATCACCACTGTTTCTGCAAGACCATGGATAAGATCTGAGTAATCCCACAGAAAATCCCAGAATATTGTAATGTAATACTGTATGTCCATATCGGTGAACTGTGGGTGTTCCCGCAGCATTTTACCAGCGTTTGTAAATATGTGGTTTGCCGGCAGAGATCACGTATGCACTGTATTGCATTCGCTGCCTATACAATGGCATGTAGCTCGCGCTGCGTGGTACACCGAGAAAGAGCATGCTGCGATCCATTTCTTATGCGAATCTACACGCACATGTATCAGTGAAAGTCCATTGACCTTCAATGACTCCATCCACCGCGTATTACACGCAATACGCGGTGAACAAACACCTGTGGACATGAGCCCTTAAAAATCATTTTCCTTATGGTGCAGAAAAGCTGGGAATCAGTGGCATTCTGGCTTTAATTGCCGATTCTAGGAAACCTCACCTCCAGTTCTTGATTGATCACCTCTGCATTCTGCATTAGCTTCTTTATATTGGAAATTTCATGGATTAGTTGTGCCTGGAAAGCAATTAGCAATATGGCAGGAAGCATTAGCGAGCACTTTGTTGATTAGACAGCCATCACCCCAAGAAAGTTAAAAAAAAAAAAAAATCACACAAGCTTCATTTAGAAGAGAGGAAGGGTAGTTCCACACGGGCGATCATGATTTTGCCACAAGAAAACGATGGCAAAGTCACGTCTTTGTGCTTGAGCATCAGCAATGCTTTTTCTTGTAATGAGCATTTTTTTTCATCACAAGGGTCAATAGGACTTTCTAATGAAAAAAAAAAAATAAAAAAAAAATATTCGCATCACACGTTTGTTGCGTTGCGATAAAAAGAAGGCTCCATAGGGTAACATGGGACAGAGGAAAATAAATAACAATCACACATTACAGAAAGAGCAGGCCGCGATTTATTTGTTCTCTCAACATCGCATCAGTGAAAACATCGGTAATGGGAAGGAAACCATTGAAAAGCATGGGTTCCTTAATCTGCTTTTCTACCGACTCTCACAACAGAAAAAAATAGCGTGATCTTCTCACCCGTGTGAAACCACCCTCAGGGAGATTAAAACGGCATCCCATGAATTCAGCCACCAGTCTAACACTATCCACTTGCTTCATGATGAGAGAAAAAAAAAAAGCCAATTTTGTTATTAGAGCTAAAACGAGATTTAGTTGTAGACACTTAAATACACAGTTCTAGGCAGTTTGGGTGTCTTACTTCTGTATTAGACAGGATTGTGTTTGACAATCTCGTTAAGTATATTTAAAAATAAAGACTGCAAGTATGGGAAAAGTGGGCATGTTTTTTTTTATTTTTTTCTATCACGTCTTTTTTCATGGCCCATTGAATTTGACATGCCTGGATTAGTGGGCTTCTGAATGCTGGGACCCACTGATGCTAAAGACAAAGACGTAGTGTCTGAAATCTGAGAAGTAGCTGTGTGCCAATAGTCAAGTACTGTAGTGTCATTGGGAGATGAACAAAACCAAACCAACCATAATTACAGAAGCACATTATGGATGGGGTGTCTAATAGTACCGGCGATGGGTCAGGCAGACGATCAGGTGACTAATAGAGATGAGCGAGTATACTCACTAAGGCACATTACTCGAGCGAATAGTGCCTTAGCCGAGTATCTCCCCGCTCGTCTCTAAAGAATTGGGGGCTGGCGGGGGAGAGCGGGGAGATCTCACTCTCCCTCCCCCTCACAACTTACCTGTCACCCGCGCCGGCCCCCGAATCTTTAGAGACGAGCGGGGAGATACTCGGCTAAGGCACTACTCGCTCATCTCTAGTGACTAATAAGTTAAAATGTCATTATGACAAGCTTGAGAATTTTAACAAGGTTCCATAAAAGGATTATTTTTAAAAAGGTACTGCTGTTTCCCTGAAAATAAGACAGTGTCTTATATTAATTTTTGTTCAAAAAGGTTTAACTTTTTTACATGTATAGCTGCCTGGACACTATTTAAATTGACTTTTTTAATTAACTGTTAGCAAGGCTTAATTTTGGAGTAGGGATTATATTTCAAGCATCCTCAAAAATGCTGAAAAATCATTTTGCATCCTCAAAAATTCTGGAAAATCATGCTGTGTCTTATTTTCAGGGGATGTCTTATTTTCAGGGAACAGGGTATCAGATCTGCATCTTTGTGTTCATCCGTGATACGCAGGGCCTTCATATAGTCCACCTACATGTGTCATACTCACACTGGTGATAACAAACATAGCACCTACATCTAATTGAAGTATTACAGTATGTCGAAAAGTTACAGAACTTGTCTGTGCCGAGCAGAACTAGTGCGACAATCACATTACTTTAAGGTGGCACAATAAAAGTAATTTCTAATAGTAGGTTACTGTTTGATATCTACATCCGGTTGACGAACATCTGTAAACAAATGAATCACTCATACATATACTTGATAATACTATCGATTAGGTCTTTGGATGTGGCCAGGACAAGCAGAATGAAAGACGCCCCCTTCTTACTCTCCTGTCTGCGTCCAAGGAACCGCACGATACACATAAGAACTAAGGGTAATATTACAAAGCGATTTAGATCATGACTAATAGGTGGGAATGTAATCCCAAGACCCATAAAATTAGACTGCGCCAATGTTTCACACTTCATTGTGCTCTTAGAATTAGTTGGCCTCACCTCATGCTCTTCTCGAGTTTCTTTCTCCAGCATTTCAAATTCATTAGTCTCCTGTTTCTCCTGAAGACGTTTTTCCAGATCAGCCATCTCTCTTTTCAGGCTTTCATTCTCATTTACTAGATGATCAAAGTTATTCTGCATATCAGCCAACTCCTCATGAGCGTTTAGCTAGAAAATGGTGACAAGATTACATTTAGAATAGTATTACATGAAGCAAATTTTATTTATTTTTTAATAGAAAATTCAAGAATAAAAAAGGTAAATGGGAATAATAGAAGTTAGAAAATTTGGAATGCTCATTACTCCAAGACCTCTTTCACATGGGGGCCTATGTGTGCAAAAATCACGCGTGAAAAAAAAAAAACAAAAAAAAAACATTTGTGGCTATTAGAACTAATGGTTTCCTATGGGAACGTTTAGCTGTATAGGGGGTGGCGTGAGGGTACGGTTAAGAGGATATGATTTTATCATATGTTTATATACATCTGTGGAGCTGCGCATTTGGCTTTTTTTTTTTTTTTTATTTATTTTTTAAACTACTGACATCTGAAAGATAAAAATAACTGATTTTTACATGGCACACACAAAAGACTAAACAACTACTTACCTTCTCTGCCATTAGGGCGTCACATATCTGAAGACTTTCCATTAAGTAGGTTTGGTCATTCTGCAAATAAATCATTTACAGTTGTTACAGATGAAAGCCTCCTTTCCACTAGAATCCACAGGCTCCCTAACAGCCATATACTTTGTAACACCACGATACCACTCAAACAATAAGGCCAAGCATCACCAGGTTAGCAATAGATGTCAAATCCAACTTTAAACAAAACGCATAAAGGGCGATTTCTGGTCCACATCTATATACAACCCATCTCCAGGATAGTCATAAATAGCCAAATCAGCAGGGGTTTGCCACCCTGGATGCCCACTGATCAACCAAAGTGAAGTAGCGACAGGCTGGCTCGGACTTTTGACCATTCTGCAGCGGCCCAGTATGATAGCGCAGCTTTCTCCCACTGAAGTGAATGAAAAAGAGCTGCACTACTCTAGAAACCTAGAAAATGACCACATGGCCCATCAGTTAGGCCTCATGTCCACTAGCAAAATTGAATTGCGGATTCCACTGCGGAATCCGCATTCAATTTTGCCCATAGGGAATCATTGGCCATCCGCAGTCAATTTAATTAAATTTTGCACCTGCGGATAACATTTTAATAGATTTGCGTTTTTTTCCGTGCAGGAGGAAAAACGTGGCATGCTCCATTTTACCGCGGATTCCACGCGGATCGGCCACATTGCTAGCAATGGGTGCGGATATCCACATGAAAAAAAAAAAAAACCATTTAAAGCAAATCCGCGCGGAATCTGCTGTGGAAATCTGCAGCAGATTCTGGGCGGATTGTATTTTTCTAGTGGATATGAGGCCTTCAAGTTCCCAGTATCCAAAAACCATGTTTCAGAGCGCCTGCAACTAGCGTTAATACCAGGCCCAATCATTTTCTTCTGACAACACAACTAAAGTAGCCATTCAAGTGGTCAGTGACAGCCTTATCTCCGTTTATCGTTAACCACATTTTTAATTTTTGCAATCGCACAGTTTTTCTTGTCACTAAAACACCCAAATACAACTTTATTCCCCTCCTTAGGGTTTGGCCATTTCTTCCTCATTTGGTGCTTTAGCAGCATTACTGTTTAACCTAATTTCATACATCCGTCAGCTGCATCTTGTAGACAGATGTCTTTTCTTTGACTAGATTACCAACTCCTCTAATGAACCGTAGCAATTTTTTTTCCTTTGATGTTTGCATTAAAAGGGGTTCTGACAATAGAAAACAAGAATTCTATACTTGTTTATTCCTCCCCCATCAGTCTTCTTACCAGATCTTCTCCCTGCCAGGTTATTGTAGAGACTGCGCATGTTTGCTCTGCAACAGTATATGAGCTCTGCGCGGAGAGCCAGCACGCATGCGCAGTCTCAGCAATAGATAGAAAGGAATGCCTAGGCAATGAAAGTTACGTCACTAGTGATGTAACCTACACTGACCTGCCGGAAGAAGAATACCAGGAATGGACACTCCATAATAAGCGCATCTGGCTGGCTTGCGGTGAGGTAACCCGAGGGACCGAATAAGATCAGCCAGGAGAAAATGCTGTAAGACGACTGCCTGGGGAGGAATAGGGGAATAGGCAAGTATTTTTTTTTTTTTTAAATGACAGAACCCCTTTAAAATTTAGTTACTTTGAAGATGGCTTTACCAGGCCGCTGCAGAAAATGTAGAGTTTTGAGCCTTTTGGCCAGCTGCTCTTTCGTGGATCGCCAGATCAATAGTTATGGACCAGAAAACTCCTTTAAAGCGAGTTTACACATTTATGCAGGTTACAGTACATAGCAGAAAATCTACAGCTTTTTTTTAACCACCTCTACATGTCAACAGGATTTGTTTTAATCCCAGTCACTTTAATAAAGGATTCTGCTGCGGTTTATCAGCAGCGTTTCCGCAACTTTTACACAAGTGTACAAAGTTCAGCATTTGTAAGCCATAACCAGGAGTGCAAGTAAAAGAAATGCAGTCCTCAGCTCTCACTCATGACCTGAAGGTTGCGAGTTCAATCCTGCATGATTCAGGTAGCCGGCTCAAGGTCAACTCAGCCAACCAAGGTCGAAAATGAGTATCCAGCTTGGTAGGGGTAATAAATAAATTACTTGAAAACGCTGCAGAATAAGTTGCCGCTATACAAATAAGAAGATTTTTTTTTAAATTTAAAACCCAGAAGAGGCACAAATCTTACCATTATACCTTTTCTGTTCACGTTTCTGTACTCCTGCTTTTGACCTACAAATATGTCTGTGTGACAAGATTTGGACATCACTTACACAGCAATTTTTCACTCAGTCAGAGTTTGAAAAGTTGCTGCATGTTCTATTGTGTTCTGATTCTCGGACGACGTTAGCACATGTAATGTGCAGCACAACACACCTCAGACAGCACACGGAAAGGGGGTCTGTGTGCTCTGCAAGTTGCGCCTGAGATCTTCGGGTGCAACTTGCTCTAGGCCGTTTGAATACAGTCTGAGGAAGTGGCTTAAAGTTTGTGACCAATTATGCAAAAGGTACATTCCATGCTGTCGTACTGCAAAATCAAGCCACAAGCCAGTTGTCAACCACCTCCATTGCAGCTCTTCCGAGCCCACATCAGTGGTCAGCCAGCTTTCTAAGAGTTTGGAGAGACACAGGAGGACGTGTCTCTCAAGGACTTATTTTACAGGTAAAAGCGGTTAAATAACTAGAAAAAAAAAGACAATGTGTTGACCCTCACATTTACTGGACTCTCATTTCCTTCCAAATCTGCTATTTTTTGTTCCAGCATTTGGATTTGTTCCCGGCAGAGATCATGAATGGGGCTTGCAAGTAGTCCTAGAACTGGATCCTGGTCCACACCATCTGTCCGATTGCTGAGAGGGGAATCGTTCAGTTTTTCCAGCTCTTGTTCATCAGTTTTCAGAGGGGACAGTTTTCCAGGCATCTCCAAGCTTCCTTCTGGCATAGGATTTTGTTCGTTACCATCAGGCACAGATTCACTCCGGTCACTTAAACTGGTTATTTGCAGCTCATCTTTATCTTCTGAGTGAAGTTTCTCTTCCAAATCTGCAGTCACATTTACAAGACAATCTCTTTTCCGAACTACTGCTTCATATTCCTCATTCCGTCTCTTTAACTCCTCTTCTAACTCCGCCACTTTCTGCTCCAGCTCTTTACATTTTTGAAGGGAAGAGTCTTTTGTCAGAGCACTATACAAAAAGGAGAATCATCATTTTACTGGAAACAGAAGAGCTTCAGAGAGTAAATAAATTCCGTACAAGACGCTGTTCTCGCACTTTCTTGCAAGAATTCAGTGTAGAGAGCCACGTCATTACCAACCCATTGAGTACAACGGGAAGCCGTGCTGCAGCTCATACACATTTTCCAAAAGCAGATTTGAAATCTGCAGTGCAAAAAAAAAAAAAAGTTATACATATATTTTTTATAAAAACACTGCTGTCAGTTACAAAAAAGTGTTGATATTTAATGTATAAAAGGGATTGTGTGGTTTCAAATTAAAAATAATTACCAGCTGCACATGGGTTAAAATAAAAAGTATATTCACCTGTCTTCATCCCCCCAGGACACCATTAACTGGCTCCAATGCTTTGTCTCCATTGGAAGTCAGATGACCACTACTGAATCCTTGGCATCAGCACTCACATCCTAGTCACCATTTCAGGAGTTTTGGAAGGTGATGTTGCAGCCTCCAATTGGTGGTCAACTGACTTCCAGCGGTGGAGCCTATTCTTGGGGAATATGAAAGAAAAATAATAAAAAAAAAAACAAAAAAAAAACACGCATGATCACAGATGAGTTTTTTTTTTAATTTTAGCCCATGCCCATATAAAAATAAGTTTTAAAATTTGAAACCACACAACCCCTTTTAACAAAGTCTTCTTAATAAGTACAGTATATTTTATAGTTTATTGTTTTATTTGTACTTACATGTAGATTTCAGGCTTTTACTTAATAGCTTTTAAAAGCCAATAGTTACAAAAACCAACTAAACAAAAACACATCTAGTCTGTAGGAATAAGATGAAATGTAAACAATTAGACGCTGCTTATTATGGCCAATTAGAACAAAAAGCACCAAATATTTCTTTGGCAGGTACTTTGCCCCTATCAGCTCTCCTTCACAGCACACTTCAGACTTATGAAATGCTCTAAATGAAAAAAAATCATTTCCCTTAGTGTACGTTCACAGGTAGCAGAAATGCTGTAGAATTTGCACATCAAATTCTACAGTATTTCTGCATCAAAAACAGTCAACATCCACGGGACTTCCGTAGCAGATTTCTGAAGGTACCGCGTGCTTCTTTCAGCGGACACCTGGAGGCCGCTAGTGAGCGCAGTGCTAGTCACTTTGCATCACCTGAACAGTGGCACTGCACTCACTAGAGGCCTCCGAGTAGTGAAGGATGCGCCAAGAGTGCAAAGACTTCAGAGGTTAAGGGGAGCACAGTATCTTCTGAAATCAAATAATTATATACACGGAAGTCTCTAGACATCCATATATCCAGTGACATGATTTTGGGGTGACTTTTTTTTTTTTTTTTTTGGAAAAGAAGAAATTATTATATATGCGCACACACACACACACACACACTATATATATACATTATACATACACAAAAAAATTTAATTCTTGTTTTTTAGGCAAAAGTGCGTGAAATTAGAATACAGGAATGCGAGGCTGTATACAAAAAAACAAAAAACAAAAATAAAGTTATAACCCAAGTATTCACGCAACTTCACAGAGTGCCAATGAGTATCAAACACAGCTCCCCGTTGTCTGACCTTTGAGCACCATAATGTAGTTTATGGGGCACAAAAAAGGTCATGATTGGTTCACTTAAATTTTTTTAATTGTATATAATATTGCTGCCAAGTTTTTATTTTCCCAACTTACATTTGGTTTAAAAGCAATAAAACCTTCAAAATCTATCATTAGGCAGGACTTTTGAGCACTGCAAAACACACACTAAATAACAGACCTGGTACTTTCGGATGAGAAGTCGATCATGGAATGAGACAGAGCCGTCATCTTCTCCCTGCTAGTGACTCCGCTTTCAAAATTCCAGGTTGGGTCTTGAGCGGAGTTATCGAGTGCGCAGCCAGCACCTTCAAAGACTGAAGTCTCTGCACAAATAGCTGAGTGAAGAGGAAAAAAAAATCCCACACATTAAATATGCTCAATAAATCCCTTTCAAAAAGGAGCATGAAGACCTTACTGCTAGATTACAGTGTACACATACAATCGTCAATCTCCGGGATCGATAAAGGTTCAGACATCTTGGGTCGCTTTGCAAAGCTCATGGTTAATGTAGATCCCATCTGAAACGATGAATCCCCAGCAGAACACAAGCTAGCTTGGATCTTTCCAGGAGCCCATGTAACCCTCCTTTTCAATTTAACCTTTAAAATAAGAATTGCAGAAAGAGTGTCATGTTATATATAGTTCAACGAAATCTTGAAAACCGTGTTGAAATTCAATAAAAAAAAAAAAAGAGGAAAAAAGGAAATGCTACCCTTTGGTCTTCACGGGCCTGTTGTGAAGATCCAATAACTACGTTGCTTAAATTCCAGATCCGGTCTTCCTTTTCTTTTAGAAGTTGTTTAATTTCTGCTAGCAATTGGGAGTGTTCTTCTTTAGCCATGGCCTGGGCTCTTATCTCAGAGGATGCCTTTATAAGAGGGGAGGGAGGGAGAAAGAAGAAGTGCTCTACTACAGTATTTAGAGATATAAACATAAATGTACATTCTGCAACCAAGAACCAAGGGAACAACTATACAGGGAAATCCTCTTACGTTTTCAACCTGCTTCTTCAAGTCGAGGATTTGCTTCTGATATCTCTTAAGTAGAGCTTGGTCATCCAACACTTCATTAACATGCGGAGTGTTTCGGACGTGCTTCGCTGTACTTGCAAACTGGGGAGAAAAAAAAAAAATAAAGATGAACAAAAGATTTAAATGGACTCTTCCACATGTGCGTAGTGTGAACCTGCTCTCATCTGAAGTGAGCGAGGCGCTAATGGTAGACCTGCCTGGCGCTGGGCTGTGAGCATTGGTTCCACTATAGGACGCTGGGCCCTCAGGGAATCTTTCTGGCAGCTTGGTCAGAAACACGCAGACCAGTAATCCACTGGAGATTATTTTGTAGAGCTCTGGCAGTGCTCTTCCTGTTCCTTCTGGCACAAAGGAGCAGATACCAGTCCTGACACACTTCTGTCTAACTCTCATTGTTTAACAGCCCGCATCCCGATATCTGCTCCACGTTCTGGAGACTGTGCTGGGAGATACAGCAAACTCAAGACGGCACGCATGGATATGCCACTATGGAGGACCAGGACTACCTGATTAGACTCATGCTACCAACAGTGACAAGGATACCAGTAAGATTAGAAAAGAATTAGTTAGGAAAGATAAGAGATTGTCTGGGCACCAACTGCAAAACCATTCCTATTTGGGTGCAGTTTTGCTGAAGGGATGCCGATCCTATTGGAAGACGAAACCTGGGATTCCCTGTTCCGGCTGCGGTAGAAGCTATATCTGTAGCGTCCAGGTACAAAATACCCGGGACTGTTTCCTCATGGATTAAGAAGCAGCCATATGCTCTTCTACAGGTTATAGTGCAGAACACATTCACCTTGGGGAGTCACACATACGCTCCATGTAAACAGGTGGGCTCCCCCACCACCCCAGATTCTGACATATTTGTTAACCAATTGAAAGCTGGAAGGCGGCTTCATCACTAAAAATCATCAGTTTCCATTAGTTTGCATCCTCTCGCAGACAGAACGTCGCCTACCTTTCTCCTTTGGTTTTAGCGTAACAATTGCAGTTGGTAGGAATAACATTGCAAACGTTTGCGCAGAATCTTCCGCACAGTCAGACAATCGGCAGGGCTTCCAATTCTCCGCTTGCTGCGACGGTGGATTTATGAGCACTTTGTACGAAACTTGCACAGATGCGCCGCTGTTTCCACGCCTACTGGTGGACGACCAGATGATTTTCACTTACAGACTTTTCTCCTTAAGATTGGGTCACCACTTACAAAATTGCACATCCGCTGGGTGGATCATCACCAAACTGTTCGAAAATGACATTGCGCACTAACAGACTGGTAGACGTGAAAAGCAAGGACAAAAAGCGGTCTTGTATTCCTCTAGCGACGATGACAGAATAGGTTTTTGAGCCTCACTTAGCATAACTGTCTAACATAAGATCATCCTTGTTACCCATAGCAGCCAATCACAGCGCAGCTTTCATTTCTCTAGCTGTTGAGGTAAAATAAAAGCTGTGCTGTAATTGGTTGCTATGGGCAAAGACAGCCTCGCTAAAGGAACATTGTGAGATTGTTTCCATTAATATCAAGTTTATATATTAGATGGTCATTAAAACAGGAGTTAGGAGGGTTTCAAATTGGGAAAATCATAGCGGGGTGGCGTATGCATCGCCTCCTATAGGCCATGTATTACACACGGACATCGTTGCATACGCTGCCCACAGAACAGAATAGGGCTCACGCTGCGTGGTATGCGGAGAAAGAGGATGTTGCGATCATCTCGCATGTATCTACACACTATGTTTACATGCTAAGGAGAATGGATCGACAAAAATCCATTTACTTCATTACATTGACTCTATTCACTGCGCATCACACGAACGTATATTACGCCATGAAAATACGGTTATGTGAATGAGCCAAGTGTTCTAGTAAGTTTTGTGCTGTGCATTACGTTTGCAGTGACCCAATCTGTAAGTTTCAGTACTAACAGACCGTCACCTACTTCTGGCCCTATAAACCACCCCTAGCAGGTACAGTATAGCAACTTGCAATCATGTTAGAAGTTTGGCAGCACATGTAGTAGTCACATTTTGTAAGACTAGGACAACGAAAAAAGGATAAAGAGGCTACTACTAATTACCTGCAGAGTACTGAGGGTCTCATCCAATGAAACGGGTGTCACAGTACAAATTACTACAGTCTTTGTATTGCCACCAAATGAATTTTGCAGAATCCGGGTGAGCTTACTATCACGATAGTTTATAAAGCCGCTGTTTAAAGAAATAAATAAGATAAAGGTTAACTGCTGAAACATAAGCTATAGCAATACTTTCATGAGGGTTTTAAACAGAACAGAAGGGTTTACATTACCCCCTTATGGACGCGGCCCTTCCCCCGCCCCTCTCCTTTAAAAAAAAACGCATCAACCTAGTCGTATGAGGGCCTGTTTTTTTGCAGGACGAGTTGTCTTTTTTATTGGTAGTATATAATATACTGAAAAGCGTAAAAAATTCTAAGTGGAGTGAAATGGAAGAAATAACAAAAACAGAATTCCGCCATCTTTGGGTGCATCTTGTTGGTATGGTGCACATACTGCAAAAATGACCTAACTTTATTCCATGGGTCAGCACAATTACTACAATCCCAAATTTATAAAAAAATTTTTTTGCTGTATTACCTTTATTTTTTCTAAAAATAACTAGATTTTGTAAGAAGTTACCATAAAATCTCTTTCTCGTCTTGTTCATTGGGGGACACAGCTCTGACTTTGGGTATAGCTTCTGCCACTAGGAGGCGACACTAAGCATAAAAGTGTTAACTCCTCCCACTAGCTATACTTCCCCTGCAAGCATCATACTGCTTGCATACAAACAGCTAGCAGGAGCAGCCAGTAGGATACGACAATAATACATAGTACAAAACCATACTCACGAACTGTAACTCATTCCAACCCGTGTGCGACTGCACCGAGAATCCTCCCACTCAGGATATGTTACAGACCCAATACCAGACTGGGTGGGTGCTGTGTCCCCCAATGAACAAGACGAGAAAGAGATTTTACGGTAAGTTCTTACAAAATCTAGTTTTCTCGTCTGTATCATTGGGGGACAGCAAAGACCTTGGGACGTTCTACAGCAGTACCCAAGGGGGCAGGAAAAAATAAGAAGTTGCATGAGTAAGGAGGCAAATCTTCTCTTTAACCTTAATGGATGACTAGTTACCCAGCATACTCCGAACGGAGTGTAAAGAGCCTAAGTGACGGCCACAACCATCTTTTGGAGAAAAAAAAACTCCTGATAAGAAGCTTTCAACCAGGTACCCGTTGTCCAAGTACTGTGAGCCGTAACCCGGCCTGAGAATATAACTGCCTGGTACTGTCACCGTGTACTGCAGTGAGGCAGAGTCCGTGCAAGAAGTCCCCTCGGATTTGCCGAAACTACCATCAGCGTGCCCGCGCGATAAAGATGCTACCTGAGAGAGGTACTCTTGTGTAGTCAGACCGCGCCCACTTGCCACCGGAGCGCTCCTTGGCAGAGGCACTACCGAGAAGGGTGCCCACTGGATACTTCACTGAAGTGGATCCCCATACCAACTGCAGCGGGAGAATATTCGACAGGTCAATAACAACCGTCTCCTGATGATGACCTTTGGTACAGCGTCCAAAACAAGACTGCGGAGCCATCTGTGTCGACACTCCGGGGAGTTGCATGCCTTCCAACATCCGACCTAGTTGTACATCAGCTTCCATAACGTCAGGTTGTCAATATCACCTTGCCAGTCCCGCTGCGAGGGCGTGATCCCTTGTAGTCCCTAACCGCTACTGGTCGAAGAAGCTTGTGACGGAAGGTTCCCGGTTACCTTTTAAGTATCTGAAGGAGTCATCTTTGCAGCTGACTGCCACCGAATGTGGGAGACCCAAGGAGCCCAGGGCTGAACTCTGGTCCCAGGCCGCATAGCTGAAGCGCAGCATTGCTCTAATGCTGCATATCCCTACGGCCCATCCATGTTGTTAGAAACCTGGTTAGCTGTAGATTGAGAAGGACTTGTGTCCAAAGATCCTTTAACCCCATATCCTGTGAATGGCCGCAGCATTCTCCTTAGCATGTGATCTTGAGCTCCCGAAAAAGTGTAGCTTTGGACAGGGACTGACGGATTGGTTAACTAGGGCTGGTCCTGTACCGACATATCCGTGCCACCGCATGAAACCAGTAGACACAGGACGTTGGAAATACAGTACTGGCACACTGGTACGGAAATCTCGCTGGTCCCTTTTGAGGTAACCTAAGTAAAGGGAGGTAACCTAAGTGTAAAGGGACGATCCCCAGGGGTTGCCAACAGTACAAGTATAGAATGTCACACGGTTTCCTGCAAAGCAATAATGCAGGCAGGGCGCGGTTGGGTCACAGCTTGCTCCTGGATCCGTCCAACTTAACTCCGTTGGACGTGTTAACCTCCTTATGCGATCTGTGGTGAATGCTCGAGCAGCTAAATTAGAGACTACTCTGACTTACAGTTCACCTTATGTCCCGCATCTGCCCAGTCACAATATAGGGGAAACGTGGGCTGTTCTGCACCCATCAGGGGGCAGCAGGGTATCATGGCTGTAGGCTATCCACGTCCGAACGTACGCGGCTGAATCACAAAGGCTCACTGGCTGCAGGGCAAAGAGGAGGCGCAATGCGTTTGACGAGTTCCTATGAATAGTACTCTTTCCATCTGGAAGGTACCGCCGGTCTCAGCAGGTTGGAGGACGCCAACAGGCCGTTGACCTTGTTCATAGGACGTATTCTGGGCGTCTCCCCACTGTAGTGAGCGCCCATAATACTTGGCTGTGCTGCAGGAAACCGCCGGCGGCAACAACCGGGTAGCTAGCCGTTAGGACCGGCCCATCCCGGACCGGCATGATGAGTGATGCCTGCAGGGTATTCCCGTGCCGGTACTTCTTCCATAAGGAAGGTACCCCAGGTCCCATCGAGGTCAGAATACAGCTGACCGTCAAATAGAGTCATTGCCTGTGAGCAAGATATTTTCCGCTGGAGGTAAAACTCGAATTGCAGGGACCGCACACATAGCCAGTGACTCTGGTCACCCCCTGTCCACGTGTCATCCTGGTCACGGATACTGCAATATGTTGCCTGCAGGGGAGTGCAGGAGGGTGCAGAGAGCTGCCGCTAGGGAGGTCTCGACCGGGTCCGGACCAGACATGAGGGGATGTGTCCGGAGGATCCCTGAGTAGGAGAGCTCCTTTCAGATGGAAGGTACCACATGTGTCAGCAAGCCTGGAGCATGCTGACTATCAGTTCGAGCCCTTCATAGGACGATATATCCTCCGGCTGAATGGGACTCTCGTAATGTAGCAAGAGCGCACATGGAACGTGGCTCTGGACGCCCCTGGACTCAGACACCGCGGCACGTCTGGCTGCAGGGAACTGCAGGGGGCACCTGGAGAGCCTGACAATAGGGATGGCTCAACCAAGCACATACACGAGGAGCGACGAGTTCGGATAATTCCCTGATCACAGTATTCCTTCCGCAGAGAGGTACCACAGGTCTCAGGAGCCCGGAATAATGCTGACAAGAGTTTGGCACTGTTGTCGCAGATGAGATATTGTACGACTGGGTGTAATCTCGTACGTAGCTCTGGCCGGTCCTGTCTGCGTGTCATCCTGGATTGCAGGAGGAGCACCGGGGAACTACAGTTAGTGAAGACTCAACCCGGTGTGGGGCGGACAGGCAGGGGCGCTGCGTCCAGCGAGTCCCTGTGTAAGTGCTCCTTCTGTATTGAAGGTACTACAGGACTCAGCACGCCCGGGATAGTGCTGACAACCAGTTTGAATACTGCTGTCAGTAGGACGAGATTTTGTCTGTTGGCTGTACTCTCGTGCTGTAGCGAGAGTGCATATAATATGTGGCCCTGACAGATCCGTCCGCATGTCATCCTGGATGCGGACACTGTTGTAGGCTGCAATAACCGGGGGGCTAGTAGGCAGCCAATGTTCAACCCAGGCGGGGCAGACAAGAGGAGCCATGAGTCCAGGGACTCCCTGTATGAGCACTCCTTGGGTATGGAAGGTGCTACAGGACTCAACATGCCTGGGAAATGCTGATAATCGGTTTGAACGCTGTTGTCAGTAAGACGAGATTATCCTTTGCTGGAAGTATGTTGTACTGCAGCGAGAGCACACTTGGCAGTGGCTCTGGTCGTCCCCGTGTCATCCTGGGCAGAGACGTTGCGGTCCGCTTGGCTGCAGGGAACTGCAGGAGAGCAATAGGGGAGCTACCAAGCAAGGCTCAAGCCGGTCTGGAGCACAGTATAGCTGAGTACCCGGTGTGATCTGCACGCTGGCCAGCTGCACCACCAGAGACTGTAGCCGCGTAACGATAGAAAACTGCGGGCGCCTTCTAACTGCGACCGCACCCATGACACGTAGCCGTGCACTGGTCAATCAATGGTCGCATGGCAGCAACATTCAGTGCTTGCAGCAAGAGGAACTGCATCTCCCTGCAAACACCCGTGGCCGCAATTTTACATGGCCGGGGCGTCTTCAAGGAAAAGGGAGGGAGTTCGTGAAGCATGTGATCGTGCTGCCCGCGCAGCAGCGAAGCAATAAATCACAGTGCCCGCACGGCGGGAAAATCACAGTGCCCGCACGGCGGGAAAATCACAGTGCCCGCACGGCGGGAAAATCACAGTGCCCGCACGGCGGGAAAATCACAGTGCCCGCACGGCGGGAAAATCACAGTGCCCGCACGGCGGGAAAATCACAGTGCCCGCACGGCGGGAAAATCACAGTGCCCGCACGGCGGGAAAATCACAGTGCCCGCACGGCGGGAAAATCACAGTGCCCGCACGGCGGGAAAATCACAGTGCCCGCACGGCGGGAAAATCACAGTGCCCGCACGGCGGGAAAATCACAGTGCCCGCACGGCGGGAAAATCACAGTGCCCGCACGGCGGGAAAATCACAGTGCCCGCACGGCGGGAAAATCACAGTGCCCGCACGGCGGGAAAATCACAGTGCCCGCACGGCGGGAAAATCACAGTGCCCGCACGGCAGCACTTGTTCGCATGCCCTGCCGAGGGCAAGCTGTCTCCAGGTGACCAGCCGAGGCAGCCCCATCGCGGGCCTCAAAACGAGCCACAGGCTTCGGCAGTAGATGCATGGCAGAACTAGGCGCGCACACTGCGGCAACACAAATCAGCCACGGGCGGCATTAACCCGCCCCGGGCAGCAAGTACACAAGCCGCGGCCGGCCTATCAGTTAGAGCCGACCCAGCAGCGCCACGGGGGCAGTAACAAATCGCAGCAGGCGAAGCAGCACTGCAGGCGGCACAACTAGCAGCGGAGGGGTTGGCAAAAACAAGCCTGGCGACAACCATTATGGTCTGCACAGCGGCAGACTAACAAAATAAACTCACATACTTACCTCTTGACCAAGATAGGGTCGCTTCCCGGCTCCAGCAGAGCTTCTCCCCACCATCGCCTGCCTTTGATGGGGCAGGGGATGCCGGACCATTAGAAAGAGTGGGGGGGGGGGGGGGGGGGGGGGGGGGGGCTCTATGGCTGGCGGGTCACAGTGTGCCTCTTTGTCTTCTCAGGGACCCGGCCGACAACAGAGGGTTGGGTTCACCTCTGTTTGCTGTCCTCGGGGGGTTAACGGGGAGAGTCCTGCCTCTCCGTTATTCCCTGGTATTAGTCTCTGTAGGAGAGACAGTCCTGCCTCCTGGACACTAAGCAAAAAACTGAGCTAGCACGATGCTTGCGGGGGGTGGGGGGGTGGGGGGTTGGGCTAGTGGAAGGAGTTAACACTTTCATGCTTAGTGTCGCCTCCTAGTGGCAGAAGCTATACCCAAGGTCTTTGCTGTGTCCCCCAACGGTAACAGACGAGAAATTTAGTTTTTTTTAAACTTTCTTCCGCTATCTTCTGACAGCCATAACAGGATTTTTAGTGACATCATTGAATGACTGATTGGCTAACGCAGCGCTGGCTTTCATTCAAGCCCCGCATCCCGAAAGCAATGCTGTGGCGGCGCGGAGGAGGGAGCGACAGCCTGCAGCAGCACCGCGGGAGGGGCGTATTTTTTTTTTTTTTGAACACCGTATTCCCGGCGTATACGTCGACAGTTGGGAGGGGGGGGGCATGGCTTGATAGGCAATCTGCCTTTTAGAAGGTCCCCAGTTGCCATGGCAACTGCACAGAAACCTGCGATCTTATTGCAGGGGGCAGTGTGAGAATCCCCCCCCATCCTTCCCCAACGTTGATCATAGCATTTAAATGCCGCTCTCAGAATTGACGGCAGCATTTAGAAGCTTAACAGCTCCGATGAGCAGTGCGGCTTATCGGAGCTGTTGCTGGTGGGTGTCGGCTGTAAGAAACAGCAGGCACACATGTTGTATGGAGCGGGAACAACCCACGATTCCCCTCCATACCGAACCTGCAGGATGCAACTGTACAGCCTGCAGTTTTAAGGGGTTAAAGAACTCAAAATAAACAACGAAAAAGAAAATATTTTAAGCTAATACACACTTACCCAACTTGGCCATCACTAAGTTTTTTAATAACTTGGCCAAGGACAAACAAACTGCGGTTGATATTACATCCTTCTTTAAGTCTCACACCCTCTGCGGCGGTCTGGCTTGCTCTTTCACTGCCAGCCAAATCAACAAGATTCTGAAGAGGGGAGAGGCAAGAAAAACGAAATAAAACATTTTAAATGTGTCTAAAAACAGATTAGATTTTAGACTTTCCAGAAACATCCTTATCATATTAGGTTTAAAAATGGGGATATTACTTACCAGATGAGATACCATAACGGCTCCATCACAGTTCTCTGCATTTCCTGATTCAATCCTCTCACGGCTTTCAATAATCTACTCAGACAAATGTTGTTAAGACACACTAAAAAAAGAACGACCCCGCCCCCACCAAAAAAAAAATAAAAATACAAAATCACTTACCATTCTGAATATAGCATGAGAGCGGCTGCTGCGATCATTCATTTTTGTCTCTCCGTAATGCCGGTTTTCTGCAACATAGAAGGGAACAGTGAATATTTTGAAACCTACCGAACTGCTTGGAAAGTGATGAATATGGTTAACATAGAATATTCTACTACTCTTCATGGTAAATTCAAAGTCTGCAGTGTTCTACTGCCCACAGACAGGACCATGTGATTTGTATCCCCGTGTGTTTATGAGGGTATCACTGGTGTTCCCAGTTCTTAATATGCAATGGTCATTTAAAAAGGGAGTGTTCCCTAGTATTAGCCCTATAAGTTTAGTTTATGGGCCTGAAGTAACTGACCCGTTGAGTCTGGGGATGTAAAGTTTTATCTTCCCCGGTGTGAGCACTGAAAGCCACCGCTGAATGCATTGAGCAGTGCGCTTTAACTTAAAGGGGTTGTCCCGCGCCGAAACGGTTTTTTTTTTTTTTTTTTTTTAACCCCCCCCCCCCCCCCCCCCCCGTTCGGCGCGAGACAACCCCGATGCAGGGGTTAAAAAAACACACCGGGTAGTACTTACCCGAATCCCGGCGTCTTCATACTCACCTGCTGAAGATGGCCGCCGGGATCCTGTCTCTCTGTGGACCGCAGGGCTTCTGTGCGGTCCATTGCCGATTCCAGCCTCCTGATTGGCTGGAATCGGCACGTGACGGGGCGGAGCTACACGGAGCCGGCATTCTGCACAAGCGGCCCCATTGAAGACAGCAGAAGACCCGGACTGCGCAAGCGCGGCTAATTTGGCCATCGGAGGCCGAAAATTAGTCGGCACCATGGAGACGAGGACGCCAGCAACGGAGCAGGTAAGTATAAAACTTTTGATAACTTCTGTATGGCTCATAATTAATGCACAATGTACATTACAAAGTGCATTATTATGGCCATACAGAAGTGTATAGACCCACTTGCTGCTGCGGGACAACCCCTTTAAAGATGGGCGGACTACTTAGCAATGTAATACATTCAGCACTCACAGCCAGGGAGTAAGGTCTAAAACTTACATCCCCGGACCCCACGGCTGACCAACTTTAAGTCCATAAACTTAGCTTATAGGGCTAAAAGTAGATGACAAACTCCCTTTAAAAGCCCACGTACAACATGACGTTCAGTGTTTGGTTAAGATGCACCAAGTAAGAGATAAAAGCCAACTAGCCTGGTCCTGTAGGGGGGATATAAACCTGCATACAAGGGGCAAACCGCTTCTCTACCCAGTGTCAGCCTCATTGTGGAAGGCTCTATACCCATGGTGCCATGCACCGCAATACTAACAAGCAATGAAAGACTTACTCTCGCCTCTTTTGATCCATTGCATAACATGCTCTGGAGTCATGACGAGTTCGTCAGTCAAGTCGGCGACGTATACATTACGCTGCAAAGAAAACAAAAAAAAAAGGTTTTAGCAATTTTATGGACACAACACTAAGTAGACTGGTTTTAACCCCTTAACGCAACAGGACGTAAGCCTATGGATGGTGCGGGATCAGGAGTTACAGATAGCTGGCCTCCCGCTACAACAGCAGGGGTACACAAGGACAATGACTATGTAGATCACGGTATGTAAAGGATTCACATAGGGAGGGCACTCCCACTGTGTTGTCATCGAACCTCTGCGATGTAATCGTGGAACACATATGGGCTGTCATGGTAACAGGGCGTGAGATACTGGCGTCCTGCTTTCCCATTGCCCATGATTGCTATTACAAGCGATAAGGCATTACAGTACAGAAGTCCTGCAATGCCTTACTAGAACGATCATAGTGGTTAAGCATCAATTCCCCTACAGAGACAGAGTGTAAGAAACAAGAAAAAAAAAAGTGTAAAAAACACGTTTAGAAAAAAAACTTTTGCTAATTTTCCCATATTTGTATGAATTTTTTTTCCAAATCTAAGAAAATCCTGCACAACAAACTATGCAAAAAAAGGTGAAATTCTTACAGCTCGTGACCCAAAAGAGGAAAAAAAAAAGAAAAAGGCATGCAACTTTGAATGGAACGATGTAATAATAATTATAGTTTCCAAAAAAAAAGTTTTATTGGGCAAAAGTGGAGAAACCTAAAAGAAATTATATTTTTAGTATCGCAATCGTACTGACCCGCAGAAAAAAAAAATGTAGTGTCATTTATGCTGTGCGATTGCGGCTGTAGAGAAAAGTAGAAATAAAAAACATAATGGCATAATTAATGTTTTCTCGCACTTTTTATAATACATTATATGCACCCAAAAATGCTACCAATAAAAACTATAGTTTGCCATGCAAAAAAACAAGCCCTTATATACGGCCATATCGACAGAAAAATAAAAAAATAATGGCTTTTGAAAAGCGGAGATGAAAATCCCCCGCCAAAAAACAGTCAAAATAGGCCATGTCCCTAAGGAGTTAAATACATCCAAAAGTTTAGCTTCTAGAAGGGTAGGCAAAAGATTTTAAGTTTCCACTTACATTAATATCTTCTCTTACGTCCAAAGGTTTCCTTCGTCGGTCATCACACAGAAGATCTGTGACCGTTTCATTGTAAATTTCCATATAAGAGACACGCAACAAGAACTCTCTAGTAGGGTCCTTAAGAAAGTAAAGATTATATAATGTTACATACATAAAGTCATCAATGCGCTACACTCTGCGCTCTCTAAGGCCCTCTGCACACTAGCATATTTGTGCAGGAGACCTTGGAGCCCTCCAATCCAGACAGCACACAACCAATTATATGCCTACCAGGACATACACCTCAACTGGAGGTGGGCACGGCATAGGGCGAGCACAGGAACGAAAAGGAACAGGGAGGTAAGGTGGAGGACCGCAGCGATAAGGTGCTCAAGGCCCTGATTGGAGGGGAGGAAGAGAAGCCCCTCCCCAGTCCTGGGCAGACATGATAGCCTGAGAGGGTGCCTTTATTTATGGCTTGTGATTAAGAACACTTTAGTCGCTTTGAAATGCAATGGCATCTTACTGTGCTGATGGGAACTGTCATACTTTTATAGAATCGTCACAACTCCTCTTTATTGTAACAAGTGTTGGACTTTTTCTGGTTTTGAGAGGGTCTCTTGCCAGACCTGCATTGCCAATCCAGAAAAAAAGCGCCAGTTAAAAACCGACGAAGGAAGAGATCCGCCTCCCACAGACACCAACCTAAAAATCAATTAGCTCGGTGTTTGCAGGAGAAGTATAGCTGGTAGGAGGAGCCAACACTTTTGCTTAGTGTCCACCTCTAGTAGCAGTAGCTGTACACATGGTCCTCAGCCATGTCCCCAATGACATAGGTGGATTTTTGTTTTCTTTTAAAAACCCTCATGGCAGGTCCTATTCCTGTCTGTACTATGGACGTGAAATAGGACATGCCAATGTACATCAATGAGTTGCCTCTACGATCATCGAACAGCACGTGGGCTTTTATCCGTGCGGTGTCTAATGAGAGCTGCACCCAAGCCTCTCGGGTACAACTTTAAACACACCACAAAGTGCATGCAGCCTGAGGGTATATTCTCACGGTGAACTCAATAGATTCCAAAACCTTCAAGCAAGCTATTAGTTTGAATCAATATCCAGCATGGGATTTGAAGTCCGTGTGGGAAGAGGGACGTGGGGAATATGGAGGTAATAGATGTGACTGCTCTTTGGATGCCCCTGTATTGGCCAGAGTGTATAACATAGCAGGTACATAAACCTACCTCCTGAATGATTCTGAACACCTCCTGAATTGCTAGAGAAATGATTCCCGGGTTGTCTTTCGTACCCATCATAGTGAAGGTTTTCCCAGATGACGTCTGCCCGTATGCAAAGATTGTGCCTAATGGTGAAAATAAAGCCTCAAACACAAAGTTCCAACATACTGAAAGTTACTGAAAGTTAACTCATTGCTGGCGAATTCCCAAGACCCTCACCGTTGTACCCCTGGAGAACAGAACGAATGATGGGAACGGCTGCATCTCGGTAAACTTCAGCCGTTGTTTCATGCAACGGAAAGACACGATCTATAAAAGACAGGTACAAATAAAAAGGAAGAAACTTTAAAAAGTTAATACAAGTTTTAAACCAGCTGGCCATGTAGAAAAACCGCACAAAACAGCCTGTAACTCACCTACTGCCGATTCCCGCTGCTCCGGCAGCTGTACGTAGGGGCCATTGTGTCATTTTCCTGCCTAGCCAGCGGCAGTACCCCTAAGGCCGCTCTCACAGGCGGTTTCTAGAGCGTTTAGATCGCCAGCTAAAACCGCTGTACTGAGCCTCCATTACAATACATTAAATGCGCCCCAAAATGATGCCATTAAGAGATACAACTCATCCAGGGAAAAACAACAACGAGCCCCCATACGCCATGTCAACAGAAACATGTTTAAAAGTTCTGGCTCCTGGAATGAGACGGTCATTAGGGTATAAAGTGGGCCCGTCCAAAACCAGTCCTTAATCTTATATGGAAAACGTGAAACCTGTGTTGTACACAAATCCTTAGTTCTGGTCCGATTTGAGTAAAATTTTGCATGAGCGTTCTCCAGCACCAGGCAATGAATACTGGCAGAATAAAAAAAAAAAAAAAAAAAAAAAAAACCCTCAGACTTTTGGTAATTTTATTACCAATAGCAACCAATCACAGCGCAGCTTTCATTTCTTACACAGCTGAGGTACCATGAAGGCTGTGCTGTGATTGGTTGCTATGGGCAACACAGATTCTCTTTTGGACATCTTTCCTAACAGTGCGGTGCTGGGCTCATTTTTGTAGCCCACTTTGTAGATTCCAGGACTGCTAATCACAAAATTGCACAGATCTAACCCCTGGTATCACCCAACAGCCGTGCCGAGATATACCCCTAGTATCACCCAACAGCCGCGCCGAGATATACCCCCTAGTATCACCCAACAGCCGCGCCGAGATATACCCCCTAGTATCACTCAACAGCCGCGCCGAGATATACCCCCTAGTATCACCCAACAGCCGCGCCGAGATATACCCCCTAGTATCATAAAACAACGCGCCGAGATATACCCCCTAGTATCATAAAACAACGCGCCGAGATATACCCCCTAGTATCATAAAACAACGCGCCGAGATATACCCCCTAGTATCATAAAACAACGCGCCGAGATATACCCCCTAGTATCATAAAACAACGCGCCGAGATATACCCCCTAGTATCATAAAACAACGCGCCGAGATATACCCCCTAGTATCATAAAACAACGCGCCGAGATATACCCCCTAGTATCATAAAACAACGCGCCGAGATATACCCCCTAGTATCATAAAACAACGCGCCGAGATATACCCCCTAGTATCATAAAACAACGCGCCGAGATATACCCCCTAGTATCATAAAACAACGCGCCGAGATATACCCCCTAGTATCATAAAACAACGCGCCGAGATATACCCCCTAGTATCATAAAACAACGCGCCGAGATATACCCCCTAGTATCATAAAACAACGCGCCGAGATATACCCCCTAGTATCATAAAACAACGCGCCGAGATATACCCCCTAGTATCATAAAACAACGCGCCGAGATATACCCCCTAGTATCATAAAACAACGCGCCGAGATATACCCCCTAGTATCATAAAACAACGCGCCGAGATATACCCCCTAGTATCATAAAACAACGCGCCGAGATATACCCCCTAGTATCATAAAAACGCGCCGAGATATACCCCCTAGTATCATAAAACAACGCGCCGAGATATACCCCCTAGTATCATAAAACAACGCGCCGAGATATACCCCCTAGTATCATAAAACAACGCGCCGAGATATACCCCCTAGTATCATAAAACAACGCGCCGAGATATATCCCCTAGTATCATAAAACAACGCACCGAGATATACCCCCTAGTATCATAAAACAACGCACTGATATACCCCCTAGTATCATAAAACAACGCACTGATATACCCCCTAGTATCATAAAGCACAGATTTATCCCCTAGTATCATATAACACAGATATATCCCTTAATAACATATTACACACAGTTATATCCCCTAGTATCGTATAACAGCTGCACGGATACATGACCTAGTGTGTTATAAACATATTATAGAGCTTCGCTTCTCATCTGACAGCATCACTTATGTGGGTCGTACACAGTGATTATTAACCCATAACACCATCGGACCCCCAGTTACATCCTGGTTGTGTGGGGTTTATGTGGCGTGGGATCATAAGCCAAATCAGACTCCACAGAAGGCAGGTGCTGGCTGATAGCAATGGACACCGTCCACAACACCTGCGATCAGCGCTGATGTCGCCACGGCTGTTAAAGCTCTAAATACAACCGTCAATTCTGATGGCAGCATCTAAATGCACACATTGTTGTTCGGGGGTCCTGAACCCCCAGCGATGAGATTACAAGGTGCCATCCGGTTACCAAGACTATGGTAGAACACGGCCCATCCATGCCTTATACGGTCAGCTCAAGAAGAATAAAGAGTCCCCAATACATAACCATGTAGCTGACATCTTGTTGCAGCGACTCAATATTAAAGATTTGACCCGCTTTGCTCCAACAGTGGCACAAACTGAGTCGGAGGGCCGACCGCGTTCACCCGCTGCGATCTATCTGCACGCGTACAGCCGCCTCGGAAGCACCAAGTAACCAGATGTAAGGAGTTATGAATGCTTACCGAAAGTGAAAGATCTTGAGCCGTCAACTTGAGATATAACGTTATTGTTGGCCTGCCACAAGACATTTACTTGTTCTCCTTGTTCCCTGCAGGTTAGAGGAGTCGGCGTTAGTGAAGACAGATTTTACTTCTTAAATACTATTTTTCAAGTCTATGAGAGCGCTTGTGGACAGCAGAAAAAAAAAAGTCAGCTTTCCGGCTGCCGTGCAATCTTCAGCAGGTGACCGCGCAGGAGTCAGGGGGTTAAAGGGGTTGTCCCGCGAAAGCAAGTGGGGTTCAGCACTTCTGTATGGCCATATTAATGCACTTTGTAATGTACATCGTGCATTAAATATGTGCCATACAGAAGTTATTCACTCACCTTCCCTGCGCTGGCGTCCCCGTCTCCATGGTGCCGGCTAATTTCAGCGTCTAATCGCCCGATTGGACACGCTTGCGCAGAAGGGTCTTCTCCCTTCTGGTCGGTACGGGCACGAGCGGTGTTCTGGCTCCGCCCCCTTCTACGCGTCATCGCGTAGCTCCACCCCATCACGTGTGCCGATTCCAGCCAATCAGGAGGCTGGAATCGGCAATGGACCGCACAGAGCCCACGATGCACCATGGAAGAAGACCCACGGTGCATCGTGGGTGAAGATCCCGGTGGCCATCTTGGAGGAAAAGAAGGAAGAAGTTGCAGAGAGGGGATTCGGGTAAGTAAAAAAATTTTTTTTTTTTAATTTCAACACATCCCTTGGGTTTGTCCTGCGCTGAACGGGGGGCCTATGCAAAAAAAAAAACTGTTTAGGCGCGGGACAACCCCTTTAAGATTAAACAGTCCATCACCGGACTCAGTCAGCTCCCCCAACGGCAGCATAGCTTAGTTTATGGTGCCCTTGGGAGGTACAGGTTCCTTTGAAAGCCACGACAAAGCTGGTTCCTATTAAAGTGAATTATGGAAGTTTTCTTCAAGATTTGTAGAACTGCTGCTCAACTTATTAGTTTTCAAACGTCTTTAAAGGAAACAAACAAAAAAACAACAACAAGAACTACTAACAAAGTACACACAGGGTAAAATGTTACTTATTGACTTTTTGTGATACAACTGTCTTAAAAACAGAAAATGTAGTTTAAAATGTTAACCCTTTACAATCCAATTTTGGATTCAGAGTTTCCTAGGCTTTCTCTTTTTGCCATTACAGAATGACGCCATCTGCTGGATAGAGCCAGTACTGCGGTATTGGACATGCTGGAGAGACAGCTGACAACAGAGGGGCCAGTAATCTACAGTAAGAATACCCTGCCGGACGTCTTTCGACATCGGAGCTGTACAGCCTTCAATCAGAATGTCTTCAGACGTCAGACAGTGGATTGGAAAGGGTTAATTATTCAAAATTCTCTCTAGATTTTTTTCTATTAAACATAAAAGACGCAGCGACAAATATTCACCAGCAGCCAAATAAGCCTCAATCAGTGGGTGAAGTAAAAGCATTCAGAAGTCCCTGCCACATCCAGCCACCCCATCCCTGAGGTGGAGGAGATCTCCCACACCAGTCACCCAAGTCCCATGCATACGCCGTGACCACCTAGATTATAACCTGTCTGTGCTGAAGACCACTGACTGACAGGCATGTCGGCCAGCACTGGCACTGATCGGAGGACCACCCACTATTAGACCCCATCCAGCTGTCATCATCCCGTTCATTTACATAGGGGGATACACAGCCGAGCAGCCAGAATCTTCATACTCACCCAAATGACAAAATCAGCCAACGAATGAGCGTTGGTTAGTCGGCTGACCAGTCCTCCTATTCCACAGCCCGGTGTTCAGGTGAACGGGCATTCGTAGGGACACTTGTGCCTGGTGACCCGCCAGAGTAAGAGGACTTCACTTCCCTCGCACCCCATAATGTAAGCTTACGTCCCAGCAAACCCTGTTGGGCTGCCTTTATCCTGGATACAAGATGTGATACAGGCTGGCATGGAGGCTCTAGTACCCTGTTGTACCACCTCTAGCTTGGGATACAAGATGTGATACGGGCGGGCATGGATGCTCTAGTACCCTGTTGTACCACCTCTAGCTTGGATACAAGATGTGATACGGGCGGGCATGGAGGCTCCAGTACCCTGTTGTACCACCTCTAGCTTGGGATACAAGATGTGATACGGGCGGGCATGGATGCTCTAGTACCCTGTTGTACCACCTCTAGCTTGGATACAAGATGTGATACGGGCGGGCATGGAGGCTCCAGTACCCTGTTGTACCACCTCTAGCTTGGGATACAAGATGTGATACGGGCGGGCATGGATGCTCTAGTACCCTGTTGTACCACCTCTAGCTTGGATACAAGATGTGATACGGGCGGGCATGGAGGCTCCAGTACCCTGTTGTACCACCTCTAGCTTGTATACAAGATGTGATACAGGTGGGCATGGAGGCTCCAGTACCCTGTTGTACCACCTCTAGCTTGGATACAAGATGTGATACAGGTGGGCATGGAGGCTCCAGTACCCTGTTGTACCACCTCTAGCTTGGATACAAGATGTGATACGGGTGGGCATGGAGGCTCCAGTACCCTGTTGTACCACCTCTAGCTTGGATACAAGATGTGATACAGGTGGGCATGGAGGCTCCAGTACCCTGTTGTACCACCTCTAGCTTGGATACAAGATGTGATACAGGTGGGCATGGAGGCTCCAGTACCTTGTTGTACCGCCTCTAGCTTGGATACAAGATGTGATACAGGCAGGTATGGAGGCTCTAGTACCCTGTTGTACCACCTCTAGCTTGGATACAAGATGTGATACGGGCGGGCATAGAGGCTCTAGTGCCCTGCTGTACCATTACTACTGGGGGCCCTGTAGTGGGAGCCGCAATCACCGTTGGAGCCTCGCAGTATATTACACACGTCTCTGTGCCGGAGACATTACCTGTGGATGAGCGGGCGGACCCGCACACACACTTTGACGGCGTCTCCCTCCGCCATGTCCCTGCCGACTCTCCTCCGCCTGCTTCTCTGTCCACCGGCTTCAGCTACAAATTTGAATTTCCCTCGTCCAACACGCAGATTGGTCAACCTCCTAGTGACGTCACGTAGAGGCGAGGATGGATTGGCTCCTGATTTTTG
Source organism: Eleutherodactylus coqui (assembly GCF_035609145.1). Classification (NCBI taxonomy): domain Eukaryota; kingdom Metazoa; phylum Chordata; class Amphibia; order Anura; family Eleutherodactylidae; genus Eleutherodactylus; species Eleutherodactylus coqui. The sequence continues at coordinate 164,004,028 of NC_089843.1, read as the reverse complement.
AAGAAAGATCTGACGACGTAACCGTCACGTGGTCTTGAGGTCACATGGCCGGACTAGAGGGGAGGAGCTTAATACGAATTCCGTTCTATGGAAGGGAAAGAAGAGAAAGATCCTATTATAAGCTGCTGTTGCAGAGGGATCAAGAGGGGAAGGAGGGCAACGGAAGTAGTGTGTGAGGAGGACGAAGCGGTCAACGTTACGACCATATTGAAAAGCAGTAACGGCTCCATCATATATTCCGTAAGGACCTGCTGACGTCAGAAGGTCAGGTGACTTTTCTGCAGTCACATGACTAGCAGCGCTGGGCTTTCCAGCAGATGCATATCGTAGGGGTTATGGGGCATATGATGAGTATCTGGAGGTGAAGGGGGAGCTGTGTGATACTACAGGGGGGATTCCAGGCATGTACAGCCGATGACCTATCCTTTGGTAGATTGTCAGGGGTCTGCCACTCAGGATACCCATTGATCAGCTGATCATCCCCCTATCAGTGCAGCGGGGCCGGACGTCTAGGGGTCAGGGGGGTAAGTGTACTAGCCAGCATCACTCTCATCGCACTGCACCCCTATTGGGCCACTCTCACACTGCGTTGCCAAAACACCGCATTCGGAATCGCAGCGGTTTACAGTGCTTTTTGCACATAGTTTTGAACGCATTCTACTGTGTCTGACAGCGTTTTGTAACGCACCCATGCATTGTGCTGAGGTGCGTTAAAAAGCGCTAAAACGCCTGAAAATAAGCAGCGCTCAAAAATCGTGTCGTTAGAAAGGTGTTGCACTGTGTCCAGCACGGCGCCTGAAACACGCACTAATCACGGTAAGAAGCAGGCTGTGTGAGAGTGGCCTTACACTTCCTGCTTGTCAGGACTAGCCCTCTGGTGCTCGCGCTTATTGTAATGGGCTTGTACACATACCCCCTTAACCCCTGATACCCACATCCGGCTCCGCTGCACAGGCCGGATGATCGCAGGGGATCCCAAGCATTGGATCTCCACCAATCAACTACTGATGAACTACCGAGAGAATAGGTCATTGGTTGTAAAAGCCCAGAATCCCCCTTTAAATACACGTAGGGCTGTGTGATGCTCGTGGGGGCCACAGGAGGCAAATAGTGACGTGTGAATTAAATGTACGTGGGTGAATGAGATGCTTATGGGGGGGCAGCACATAGTGATCGTGTCAACACTTATGAGCACCATAAGTTAAGTTATGGTGCTTGTAGGGCAGGTTTCGAGGAGTCCAGAGATGTCATTTTTATTGCCCCTCATTCCTTGGAAGTCGCAGGGACAACGCAGCACCCATCTCGGCAGGTTGTGCTCTCGCACACAGTGGAGTGTGCACACAGGCTGCAGAGATGAGTCCAACTGCACCGACCTCCACAGGTGCCGGAATGGGGAGCCGGTAAGTCTAAAAAGTACATCTCGGACGTCTCGGGACCCGTCGCAGGAGCGCCATAACTGCAAATGGAGGCTGTGGGATGCCTATGGAGTCCACAGGGGGCGTACGGTGTGTTGGTGCAGCTATTAAGATGTTATGTGGAGGTGCACTGAATGGTGAAATGCTTGTTAGCACTGTGTGGCGGCGCGTGTCTAGGGTGGGGAGCAGGAGACAAATGGGGAGCTGGGGGAGAGGGATTCGAGAGGCACATTGGATATTGTAGAAGTGTAATGGAGTTAATGGTAGAATGCTAGTTAACCATGTGGGGGTGCATGGGAGCACGTGCGGGGGCTTGTGTTCTCCCAACAGTCTACAGAAAAAGAAGTGATGATTCTCACAATATGACAACAAAAACAAAAGCTATAGTAAAACTTTGGTATTGTAATTAAGGGCAAAACTAAAAGTTTAGGAGCCCAGGTGCAAAAGTTCAGCTCAGGACCCCCCCCCCCCCTCTTCCCCTTTCAACCTTTTGCGTAAAAATTTGTTTGTAGCCCCTTAAGACGGGCTAACATGAGCGTATGGTTACTGTAGTGGCCCGAAGTCTATATTTCTGGCCCCTCCATAATTGTCATACATGTCATGTCTTTTGTGTTGATGCACTGTGCAAACTGTCTAGTCTCTTGTTATGTGTATTGCACAGCTGCAGCAAGTGAGAGGTTAATGTCTGAAAGTGGCATGGACATGTTTGGAAAAGTATCAATTTATGTCCTGTCATGTGGTATGTTAGACCCTAAGGCCGCCCTGCACATGGGTGGAAATCCCACGGCGGGATTTCCCGCGGGATTTCCGCCGCTCAAAGCCTGCATAGGAGTGCATTACAATACGCACTCTTATGCAGACGGCCGCGGTTTGGCCGCGCGAAATCTCGCGCGGCAAACAAACCGCGGCATGTCCTATTTTTGTGTGGGGCTCGCAGAGCCTCGCATAGAAACGTCACTCACGCAGCCGCCGGCTCCGGTCTGCGCATGCGCCGGCTGCCCAGCAGCCGGCACATGAAAGAGCCGGGGGCCGCCGGGCGCGGGTGAGTACGCGCTCGTCTCTGCAGGCGCTCGGGTCGGGTCCCGCGGCGAGAATTCTCGCCGCCGGATCCGACCCGCTCGTCTGCAGGCGGCCTAAATGTGAGTGTCTGAGAGCGGGAAAGGGTCTTTGATCATCTTCTACGGTTGATTGTGGAGTAGAGTACCGGCCTGCCACATGGGGGTACCTTCAACCCTCATGTGGTGAAGCGATGGAGGAAGAGGAGAGGTATCCTGAGGCCTTCCATGCCAGGAACCACCTCTGAGGAGCGACTGAAGTGAGGAGTCCGCTGTGCAGTGCTGCTTGCAAATACTAAGTGAGTGACTGTGGAGTGTTCCTACCCCCTTCCAGGAGCGGTACCATACAGATAACATGGACTGTAGGTCCGGTTTCATCCTGTCTCCTCCCTGACCTTACATTCTCTGTCTTTCCTGCACTGGCATGTGTAATGTTGTACTCTGACAAGCTTCCAGTAAAGTTCATTGGTCATTGCCCGTTCCCAGTGACTCAATTATCAAGTTTCAACTGTCTGTGTGGACTCTCTTCATTTAACCGCCGGGTACAAGCTACAGTGAGAAGGAGCGGTGGCGTCACGTGTGACAAATCTACAGTCCACCACACGTATACAGGTAATCGCTGTCTCAGCGTTGCTGGAAGAGGCCCAGCGGTGTCTTGGCCGAGGTTGCGTGCAGCCCTCTGAGGAGGAGTCTGGTAGAGCAACCTTGACAAGTGCCAACTTTACCCCGTGAGCTCCTCAGTGTGGGCCTTGTGTCTAGGTGGCCTCTGGGATGCGGCAGTTACCACGTATTACATATGTGCTATACGTGCGTGTGATATGTGGTAAAATCATAGAAATGTAGAGTTGTAGGGGACCTCCAGGGTCATCTGGTCCAACCCCCTGCTTAATGCAGGATTTACTAAATCATTCCACACAGATACCTGTCCAGACTTTGTTTGAACACTTCCATTGAAGGAGAACTCGCCACCTCCTGTGGTAACCTGTACCACTCATTGATCACCCTCACTGTCAGAAAGTGTTTTCTAATATCTAATCTGTGTCTCCTCCCTTTCAGTTTCATCCCATTGTTTCTAGTCTTTCCTTGTGCAAATGAGAATAGGGCTGATCCCTCTGCAGTGTGACAGCCCTTCAGATATTTGTAAGCTAAACATTCCCAGATCCTTTAGCTGTTCTTCATAGGACATGATTTGCAGACCTCTCACCATCTTGGTAACTCTTCTCTAAACTTGCTCCAGTTTGTCTATGTCTTTTTTAAAGTGGGGTGCCCAGAACTGGACACAGTATTCCAGATGAGGTCTGACTAAGGAAGAGTAGAGGGGGATAATTACCTCACATGATTTAGACTATATGCTTCTCTTAAAGGGGTTGTCCCGTGAAACAAAGTGGGGGTAAGCACTTCTGTATGGCCATATTAATGCACTTTGTAATATACATTGTGCATTAATTATGAGCCATACAGAAGTTATTCACTTACCTGTTCCGTTGCTAGCGTCCTCGTCTCCATGGTGCCGTCTAATCTTCAGCGTCTAATCGCCCAATTAGACGCGCTTGCGCAGTCCGGTCTTCTCCTTTGTTGAATGGGGCCGCTCGTGCCGGAGAGCGGCTCCTCGTAGCTCCGCCCCGTCACGTGTGCCGATTCCAGCCAATCAGGAGGCTGGAATCGGCAATGGACCGCACAGAAGCCCTGCGGTCCACCGAGGGTGAAGATCCCGGCAGCCATCTTCACAAGGTAAGTATGAAGACGCCGGACCGCGGGGATTCGGGTAAGTACTATCTGTTTTTTTTTTTAAATCCCTGCATCGGGTTTGTCTCGCGCCGAACGGGGGGGCCATTGAAAAAAAAAAAAACGTTTCGGCGCGGGACAACCCCTTTAATATGTCCCAGAATTCTGTTTGCCTTTTTGGCTGCTGCATCACATTGTTGACTCATGTTCAGTCTATGATCTATTAGTAATTTACAGGCAATCATATACATTGCCATACGCAGTCCCACTCACATTTGCAAGTAAGAATTGTGTAATGCGCGAGAACAAGAAAATAACGCAGCGTGTCCTGCTTGGCAGCATGTTACGCGTGAGAGAGCCCATTGTTCTCTATGGGTATGTAATCAACGCCGCCCCTATCCAATTACATTGCATATGTGAGGCGTATATATGCGCCATTGCGAAGCGATGGTGCAGGAAATATCACACACCCCCACCCCCAAAAAAACAAAACAGGTGAAGCGTATGTGCAATACGCTGTCATGTGCAGTACAATTTTGCTCTCATACACTGCGATAGGCCGGGTCACCAGCAGCTCCACAGTTGTAAAACGCTACATGACTAATACAGCATTTTACGCTTACAGCCATGTGAATCCGGCATTGGGCTGTGGTCATGTTTTTTGTTGCATATTTATGAAATTGCATACACTATTAAAAACCGCGTGTAGATTTAAACAATACATACATGTTTTTTGTTTTGTTTTTTTTAACCGCATGCAGGGTTTTGATGCAATTTTTAATTTTGTGGAAAGTGTGCAATCATATACAGGAGATACATGGTCCATATCACTATATACAGGAGATGTATAAATTATACCAACTGTACATATATCATTATATACAGGAGATACCCAAGTTATACCAGTATATTCCATATCACTATATACAGGAGATGTATAACTTACACCATCTGTACATATATCATTATATCCAGGAGATACCCATGTTATACCAGTATGGTCCATATAATTATATACAGGGAGATGCATATAAATCTTCTGTATGCAGTGATATTGACAATGCTGGTGTAAGTTTGGAGGGTCCATTACAGATGTGGCTAAAAATACTGGAAGAAAAAGTATTGAATGCAGCGCCTTTTTTTCCTCCAAAATATGGATGGAAAGCCGACGGACCCCATTATAGTCCATGGGGTCTGTTCGGTTTTGTCCAGAGACTGAGCCGCAGGGATTCCTAACCTGGGTATCTCCTGAATATAATATATGTACAGCTGGTATAACCTATGCATCCTGTGTATAGTGATATACCAGTTCACACCAGCATGGTCCATATTACTACATACAGGATGTATAGCTTAATGCAGCTATACATATATAATTATAAACAGAAGATACCCAGGTTATACCAGCATGCTCCATGTCACTTGTGAGTGAAAACACTTTTATGATCTGCCTCAGGTAACCAAATTGTTTTAACCCCTTAACGCCACAGGACGTAAATGTACTTGCTGCGGTGTACTTAACGCAACAGGATATACACTTATACCCTGGGGATAGTGCGAGATCAGAAGACATCCTGTGCTATCTGGCAGCGGGAGCCGGCTGTCACCGATAGATAGCCTCCTGCTGCAACAGCAGGGGTGCATCGGGACAGCGACCCCCTCTGTTAACCCCTTACACGCTGCGATCCATGTAGATTGCGGCATGTAAAGTGTTCACAGAGGAAGCGCACTCCCTCTGTGATGTCATTGGGCTCTCACGATGAAATCGCGGAGGGCCGATGGGTTGCCATGGCAATAGGACGCCAGCTACAGGCATCCTGCTTTGCCATTGCCTGTGATCGCTAATACAAGCAATAAGGCATTGCAGGACAGAAGTCTTGCAATGCTTTATCATAGCGATCAAAGCAGCTATGGTATAAATCCCCAACAGGGATATGAAAAGCGTAAAAATAGCGTAGAAAAAAATGTTTAAAACCCCTTTTTTGTGCTTTTCCCCTTAATAGTTTTAAAAAAAATCACACATATTTGGTATCGTCGTATCCGTAACGACTCCTACAACAAATTGAACACACTTTTTATCCTGCATGGCAAAAAGTATTTAAAAAAACTAAGGCAAAATGCTTATTTTTTTCATTTTGCCTCCCAAAAAACACAATAAAAGTGAACATAAAAGCCATATGTATCCCAAAATGGTACCCATAAAAACTACAGCTCGTCACGCAAAAAACAAGCCCTAACAGAACTCCGTCCATGGAAAATTAATTGTCATTTATGCTGCATGATTGATATTGTAAAAAAAAAAAAGCAATGCAGAATTGATGTGCTTTTTCTCCCTGCTATCATTAAAAAAATGAACATTTTACAATATAGTTTATGTATTCAAAAACGTCACCTATAAAGACTACAGTTTGCCACGCCCTCATACAGCCATAGCGACGGAAAAATTAAAAAGTTATGGCTTTTGAAAAGTGGAGGTAAAAGTCCCCCCAAAATCGTTGCGTCCTCAATGCCAAAATAGGCCATGTCCTCAAGGGGTTAAACAGGAAAATATGAGCTCAAAGAAGCCAATGAAAGACACGCATTATACAGTGTATACTACAGGACATCTGCCTTTACTTTTGGTGGGAAAAGGTTTATATAGTATTCAAACAAAGGAAGGTGGGACATTCAGATACATTATAACATTTGGTGTGCTGATCGGTCATTCTCATGGGGGGTGTTTATGATGTAACAGTTTAGCAAGAGGAGGGGGGAAGGAAATTATCAGACATGCTTAGTACAGATTTTGCCACATTTCACAATTAGCAACGGACTTGGCAATAGTGCCAACCTTATAATCTGCGTTCCGACGTGCGTTTTGCTAAAGCTTCCCCAAAGGGCTACATATGTAGTGTTCAATATGTTTGTTTTATTATAGTTATCAGTGGTAACATGACTGTGATAGTATTGGATATCTCCTGTATAGACATTTCTCTACTAACATGACCTACTATATGCCTTCCTTTTTTGATGCATTATTTCTTTTTGTTTGGGAAGTCATCTCTTCTGTTATGTGATATTTTAATATGATTCTATTCAATAAAATGTAATCCTTCTTTTGAGGCTTTTGTACCCTTTTTCATGTTTCCCCCATAGTAACATGCATTAAAAACGGGTCGCAGTTGCATGGCCTGTGAGTGTGATCTGTTTTTTTTCTTTAAAGGAGATGTCCCGAGGCAGCAAGTGGGGTTATACACTTCTGTATGGCCATAATAATGCACTTTGTAATATACATTGTGCATTAATTATGAGCCATACAGAAGTTATAAAAAGTTTTATACTTACCTGCTCCGTTGCTAGCGTCCTCGTCTCCATGGTGCCGACTAATTTTCGCCCTCCGATGGCCAAATTAGCCGCGCTTGCGCAGTCCGGGTCTTCTGTAGTCTTCTATGGAGCCGCTCGTGCCAGAGAGCGGCTCCGTGTAGCTCCGCCCCGTCACGTGCCGATTCCAGCCAATCAGGAGGCTGGAATCGGCAGTGGACCGCACAGAAGAGCTGCGGTCCACGAAGACAGAGGATCCCGGCGGCCATCTTCAGCAGGTGAGTATGAAGACGCCGGACCGCCGGGATTCAGGTAAGCGCTGTGCGGGTGGGTTTTTTAACCCCTGCATCGGGGTTGTCTCGCGCCGAACGGGGGGGGGGGTTTAAAAAAAAAAAAACCCGTTTCGGCGCGGGACATCTCCTTTAATCCTCTCATAGAAAATAATGGTGATTCTTGAACAAAAATTACATAAAAATAGGATTGCTGCAATTTTTCAAATTCGTACTATGGGTCTGAGTTAAAAAAATTACATGTGTGAATTAACCTATAGAAATGAATGGGGTTTTTCTCCATGAGAGTTCTGTCCATCTCGGAACATGTGCGTGAAAATTGCCTGCGAGAATACAGCCTTTGGTCATCATACCTTTAGTAATGTATAAAATGTACTGACTCTAACCAATTCCCCAACAAACCGGAAAACAAGAATAGCACAGAACATCCCTCCTAGTGAGGAGGAAAAGCCATTTTTACATTTGTACCCTGGAGCGAATAAAACTATACTGTATGTTCTTAAACATTTCTGTAGCTCCCTGGATTTCTCAGCCCCATAAACTTTTAATTCAGAGGACTAATCCTGCATTTTGAACCACAGGTGATGAAAATTAAAGGGGTTGTCCCGTGCTGAAACGTTTTTTTTTTTTTTTTTTTCAATAGGCCCCCCGTTCGGCGCGAGACAAACCCAATGCATGTGTTAAAAAAAACAAACGTTTAGTACTTACCCGAATCCCCGCGCTGCGGCGACTTCTTCCTTACCTTAGCAAGATGGCCGCCGAGATCTTCACCCACGATGCACCGCGGGTCTTCTCCCATGGTGCACCGTGGGCTCTGTGCGGTCCATTGCCGATTCCAGCCTCCTGATTGGCTGGAATCAGCACACGTGACGGGGCAGAGCTACGAGGACCAGCTCTCCGGCACGAGCGGCCCCATTCACCAGGGAGAAGACCGGACTGCGCAAGCGCGTCTAATCGGGCGATTAGACGCTGAAATTAGACGGCACCATGGAGACGAAGACGCTAGCAACGGAACAGGTAAGTGAATAACTTCTGTATGGCTCATAATTAATGCACGATGTATATTACAAAGTGCATTAATATGGCCATACAGAAGTGTATAACCCCACTTGCTTTCGCGGGACAACCCCTTTAAATGTATCTTATTTTCAGAAGTTAGTTGAACCAGGCACTTCAATAGGAATATCAACAAGATCCCTTACTTTTCTTAGAATGGTACAACTTTCTTTCAAATAGGGAATTCTAATCAGCACTGGTCTTGGAGGGGCTCCCGGTGGTGGAGAGTGGAATTGCACCCTGCGGCAACTTCCTGGAGATAATGTTGCTATCTCAAATTTGGTTTGCAACAAGAGTTCAAATAATTCCACCAGATTACGTTTTTTGGCTTGTTCAGGTGCCCCATCAGTCAGAGTGTTTTCAAGATCATCCAATTTATTTATAAGGAGGGAAACGCCGATTGCTTTCTTGAGGTCATGCTTAACTGCATGCATTTGGTCTTCCACAGTGCTGACTCTCTCCTCCGCCTCATTCATAAGGTCATTCACCTGTTTGAGACTGTCTCCTGAAGTTGACTTCCTCCTTTCACTCTGCCATCAGGTCACACCAAAGTGTTTTTTTTTTTTAATTAAAAAAAGTTTTATGCATTTCTTTTTATACAAGCATTTTTTGGGTAGCATATCAGAATGTTAAGCATATATTCTTTTAACTAACTCTCTGCTGGCATACTTCTGCATGCCAACATAGTCAGGCTGTGCATAGAGATATGCACAGGTACTTGTTGTATGCCCTAACGGGCTAATGCTGGATTCACACGAACGTATATTGGCTTGCTTTTCACGCGAGCCGATATAAGTCCTCTCTCTCTGCAGGGTGGAGGCTGGAAGAGCCAGGAGCAGTGCTCTGAGCTCCCGCCCCTCTCTGCCTCCTCTCTGCCCCTCTGCACTATTTGCAATGGAACTTAGCCCCACCCCCATCCCCGCCTCCTTTCATTGCAAATAGTGCAGAGGGGCGGAGAGGGGGCGGGAGCTCAGTTCCTGCTCCTGGCTCTTCCACCCCCCCCCCCTCCTGCAGATGAGTACGACGTATATCGGCTCAGCGTGAAAACCGAGCCGATATACGTTCGTGTGAATCCAGCCTTACAGTGAAGAAAAATCTGGTACTCATTAGTGTTGCAGGAATATTGTTTACATTTTCTTCAACAAATATTTTATTGAATTAAAAAAAAAAAAAAGAGAACATGTAAATGACATATTGCAAATGTTACCCCGTGCATGGGCTGTACAATACACAATTTATAGCCCATAACTTTACTATAGACAATCAAGTAAGTTTTTATTTAAATGTATTTAAATCTGTTAAAATTTTGTATCACGTTACAATCCACAATATCGAGGTTCATTTGACATGTCAGTCGATTCAAGACCGCACTGAGATCGCGGGACGGTTTCCATCCTGCCATGGATTTCCTCATATATTTTGTTACCCAATTTCAAATATAACACACTTAACAAAAAAAGATATCAAAAGTCGTACTTGCCCTAAAATGGTACCAATAGAAGCTATAGCTCGCTCCCCAAAACAACACCCTGACACAGCTCCATCAGTGCAAAAATAAGTTTTGGGGGTTAAAAGATTTTCATTTAAAGCATTTTTTTTACAGCAGTATAACAGGAAAAAATGTTAGTAATGGCAGTAATTGTGCTGACTGGCAAACTAAATTTAACAAGTCATTTTTCAACAATTCATGGACAGCCTAAAATCCACAAAAAAATAGTGCAATTGGGGTTAATTCACACGTCCATATATTGGCCAGGTTTTCACGCCCGGCCGATATACAGTGTCCCTTTTTGCAGGGGGAGGAGGCGGGCCGGGAGCAGTGCACTGAGCTCCCACCCCTCGCCACTGTTTGCAATGGGAGGGACGGGGCAGAGCTATGTCCCGCCCCATCCTGCCTCCTCCCATTGCAAATAGTGGCAAGGGGACAGGAGATCAGTGCACTGTTCCTGGCCCGGCCCACCTCCTTCCCCCGCAGAAAGGGACACCGTATATTGGCCGGACGTGAAAACCTCGCCCATATACGGACATGGGAATAAGCCCTTAGACTGGTTGATTAATAAAATTCAATTTATTACTTTTTAGATTGCAAGGATAGAAATCCCCTACTGCATCCATCACAGCTGCGGCAGGAGATTGCAATGTTCTTCTACTGTTTTTAATGGGGTTGGCGCTGCTACTGGTCCCATTGAAAACAATGGCGATATCACAAAAAGATAGATGTTGTGTTTTTTTTTTTTCTTCCACACTGCATCGCAGGAGTGAAAACTTCGCAAATGAGAATGAAGCCATTGAAAATTATTGGCTTCATAGTCATGCGTTTTCACTTGCTCTCGCATCGCCAGAAAACCGCATGATCTTCTCGCCAGTGTGAAGGAGCCCTTAGACCGCTATGTTAATGGATAAATAAAAGAGTTATGATTTTTCAAAAGTGGGGAGGAAAAGTTGAAAGAAAAAAAAAAAGGCTGCATCCTAAAGGGGTTAATTAGGAGTGTGCACTGAGCTCTGAATATATTTTGGGGTCTGTTCTGGGGTATTTTGCCTCTGCTGCCCCCATCCTATGTTTAATGCTTCTGAGGCTCAGGGTGCATTTAGACGACCGTATATCGGTCATGTATTCACGCCAGCCGATATGCGGCGTCTCTCTCTGCAGGGGCAGGAGGCTGGAAGAGCCAGGAGCAGGAACTGAGCTCCCGCCCCCTCTCCGCTCTCTGCACTATTTGCAATGAAAGGAGGCGGGGCTAAGTTCCAGGAATTAGCCCCGCCCCGCCTCTCCTCATTGAAAATAGTGCAGGGGGGTGGAGAAGAGGCAGAGAGGGGGTGGGAGCTCAGAGCACTGCTCCCGGCTCTTGCAGCCTCCTCCCCCTGCAGAGAGGGACACCGTATATCGGCTGGGTGTGAAAACCCTGCCAATATACGGTCGTCTGAATGCACCCTTATAGTGTGTATGATACCACTGATCCATTGAAAGAAAAAAGCATTCCTCTAGATTTTCTGTCTATGAGAAGCATGCCACAGCAGAGGTGCGGGCAGTCATTGAAGCCTGAAGAGAAGACGAGCACGCCAATGCGAACTGCAGCAGAGAGAGAGCCTGAGAAAACTGAGTACGGCAAACTTTGGCGCTGTGCATCCCTGTCCTCTCATCTTAGACTTCACAGCTTGGTAGATAAAAGTAGGGGAAAGAAGACGATTGAGGCTATTGAGGTTCACTTCCAAAATCCTGTATTTGCCCCTCTAGTGCTACTATAACAGCGTTATTGTGTTCCCCATTAACAACACAATACAGCAAATATGAACATTTTACTTTTCATTATTTGCGTAGTGTTAGAAACATATGTTGGACCTCGCCTTGCAGGGGAATCTCAATGTAGGACGAGGTCTGACACTGGATTGGAAAGGGTTAACCACTAGAGATGAGCAAACATACTCATTAAGGGCGATTTCGCAATTGAGCATCGCTATTTTCGAGTACCTGGCCATTTGGGTGAAAAGATTCGGGGGGGGCAGGGGGGCGGTGTGGTGGAGCGGGGGGTAGCAGTGGGGAACAGGGAGGAGCTCTTTCTCTCTCTCCCCCCCACTCCCCTCTGCAACCCCCTGCTCGCTCACCCCCGCCGCCCCCCGAATCTTTCCACCCGAGTAGTCAGGTACTCGAAAATAGCGATGCTCTATTGCGAAATCGCCCTTAACGAGTACGTTCGCTCATCTCTATTAACCACATAAAGCATCCTGTTTTTCTTTATAGCTTAGGGCAGAGGACCCCAACCTTTTATGTTTCCCTTTGGAGCCTCCTTGTTTATCGCATCGCACAAAACTTGCAATTTTCATGGGATGCGATTTTAATATTAGAAACTCCTATTGACTTTCGCAATAAAAAAATTTCCCAATTTTATTGCATGCGATGCAAGATTATTCTCCAGAAAAACATCGCTGACCCTACAAAATCACAGGAACAAAGCTGCGATATCGATGCGATTTTTGTATCAGCGATATCAGTCACCCGTGTGATAGAGGCCTAAGTAACAATTATTGCTGCATAGATTGTTATGATATATTCAGCTAATACGTTTAGAGGTTTTTAAGAAGTTTAGGAACTCCGATCAATATGGTGTACATATTATATATGATGAAGAAAGTTCTGTGTTCCTCAATGTTTTCTGAAGGACGTTCAGGACACAGAATCCCAGAACAGAATAAGCCAGACCGTCTCTGTTCACTGCTGTAACTACTGTGATTATATCCTCTGGCAGTGGAGCATTACCAGAGAATGGCCAGCATATAAAATACCATTTTAGAGGATACTTTGTGAGACATGAACGTCTATAAGACATAACTCTGGATTATACAAGGAAATGTTTTCAGCTCCCTCACAATCAGAATTTTATGCTATATTGAGGAAAATTGCATGATCGCAAGCATCTCCATTAAATGTGGCTTGCAATTCCGACAGTCTATCATGGCTTGTTTCCCTAATAATAGGCCCTACTGTGATTTTCGGGGGGAGGGTGGGGTGGGAGCTTAAAACATAAGCCTTCCCCCGAAAATAAGCCCTAACTACACTACATGTAAAAAAAAAAACAATAATACTCTCCTAGCAGCCAGGGTTTGCTTCCCTTCGTCTGGGCTGCGGCGCTGCTGCAGGCTTCCGTGTCCTCCCGCAAGCCAACAGAGCAATTCTTCCTGATAGCAGGGTTTAAATACCCCACCTCCAGCAAGCTAATGCTCTGATTGGTTAATCAAGTCTGCGTTAGCCAATGAAAGCCGGCGCTCGAATAATCAATCGCAGCCATTCATTGAATGACATCATTGAATGGCTGTGATTGGTTAATCGAGCGCCGGCTCTCATTGGCTGACGTGGTGCTCGATTAACCAGTCAGAGCATTAGCTTGCTGGAGGCGGGGTAATCAAGCCCTGCTATCAGGAAGAACTGCTCTGTCAGCATGCAGGAGGACACGGAAGTCGGAAACCAATGCGAGAGCCGCGAACGCCGGCTGCTATGTAAGTATTATGAGACACCCCCGAAAATAAGACACAGTGCCTCTTTTGAGGCAAAAATTAATATAAGACAGTGTCTTATTTTTGGGGAAACACGGTAGTAGTGGTCTGTGATTTTACAATCCTATTGCTGACTTAAAGGGGGTTGTCCCGCGATAGCAAGTGGGGTTATACACTTCTGTATGGCCATATTAATGCACTTTGTAATATACATCGTGCATTAAATATGAGCCATACAGAAGTTATTCACTTACCTGCTCCGTTGCTGGCGTCCCCGTCGCCATGGTGCCGTCTAATTTCAGCGTCTAACCTCCTGATTGGCTGGAATCGGCACACGTGACAGGGCGGAGCTACGCGATGACGCGTAGAAGGGGGCGGAGCCAGAACGCAGCTCGTGCCGGACCGAGCCGAAGGCAGACCCTTCTGCGCAAGCGCGTCTAATCGGGCGATTAGACACTGAAATTAGACGGCACCATGGCGACGGGGACGCCAGCAACGGAGCAGGTAAGTGAATAACTTTTGTATGGCTCATATTTAATGCACAATGTATATTACAAAGTGCATTAATATGGCCATACAGAAGTGTATAAGCCCACTTGCTATCGCGGGACAACCCCTTTAAATGAAGGGCGTTTGTGTGCATTCCAAACATTTTTATTGTAGTAAACATTTGTTATGATGCAAATTGTTTCTACTGTCTTTATGTTATTTTATCACAAAGCTAAGCTTAGCTAGTTAAAGGGGTTTGACATTGGTGGTAGTTGGGGGGACACATTACCTGTAAAACGCAAACCCTAACTTTCACCTCTCGCTGCGCGCTGCTCCCTCGCCACCGCTGGCTGCTCTAGTCTCTATTTACTTGGACTGGAATGGTCATTCGGGTTATTTATCCACATGAGGACTGTTGCCAATAGGAAGCCGGGAGGGACGTCACCAGTGACATCCTGTAAGTCTGCCTCAGGACTTCTACATTAGAAGCCCACTTATAACAGGTTTACGGAAAGTCACCAGGCCTGCTAACTGGGGAACGCACCTGTCAGATGCTGCAGCAGCGGAGCGCCAAAGTAGTAGTCCGGTGTCATGGTGAGTACATTGGTTTTATATAGTGTTGGGCACAGAAGTCCAAAACTATATAAAATCAATAACTTGGAAAATTCCTTTAATGACATGAAAAAATAGAAATACATTAAGGGCTCGGCCAGACGAGCATTTTTTCCTGCATGTTTTGCAAAACGCATGTATAAAAATTGCGCGACCAAAGCAGGAGATGCCTTTTTAAATTCGCACTTGGTGTACGGTCACATGATTGCAAAAGTCACACAAAGTGTGGTGCCATCGCTATCCCCTGCTGCGGCTGTGACAGCTGCAGCAGGGGATTCCTTGGATTTGAAACCCCTGGATGCTGTCACATCCAAGGATTTCACTTTGTTGTTGAAAACATAGGGAGAAGATTGCGATCCTCTGCCACAGCTGTGACAGGTGATTCCTTCATCCCTGCGCACAGTCCCCTCATCTCTGAACACTGACAGTGCTGTCACAGTGTTCATTGATGAGGGGACTCCCCACGGGAATGAAGGAATCACCTGTCACAGCTGTGGCAAAGAATCGCGATGCTATCCCATTGCTTTCAATGCGGCCGCCGCTGCTGCCAGTGCTGTGGTGCTTCTGATCCCCATTGTATGGGATGAACAATATATGTAGCAGTGCTGTGTGTGTGATGTGCATGTAGCAGAGCTGTGTGGCGCCACCAGAAACACTGGTACTATGATTTCCTAACAATTACTAATTATTTTAAAACCAGCACATCTACACGTTTTGGGGCTAAAAAAGTCTCTTCCTCAGTATTTGCTGGGGATACACTAGACATAAAACAATATGGTGGAAAGTAACAGATGTGTTGTAGGTACGGTAGTAGGTAAGATATAGAGGAATAGGTTCAGAATAGAAAAATAGAACAGTATTTAATTAATACCTGGTGCATAATAACATTCAAAATCAAATAACCGAACAATACATAGATAAAAATGAAATCAAACATATTCTTCGGTTGCATATGTATAGTTTTTGCAGAGCGGCTGTGGGTTAATTGAATGAAGTGAAGCAGGGATGGATTTAATATTCTTACCTAGTGGTTTTGAAAATATATGGCTTAGCATTAGCTGCTAAAGATAATTTTTTAATATATAGCAATTTATCTATTTATTCATAAATATTATTTTATGCTGAATATTGAGGGGTTTTAGAAACATATTATGTGATCAGCCTTGTTGCTATTTTTTAATTAATACCCCTTACATCTGGAAGGGTAATAGAAAAGTTATCAGATATGTACACACATACTCCGTACCTTTCTTCATTATTATAGTGTGTTAAATGTTTAATTCGGTATTAAGTGCTAAGCCGGACACCGGTCAAGGCAGAGCGACTAGAGCAAAGCAAAAATGTAAACCTGTGTGTTTGTGTGTGTGTCCGGGTCTAGGAACTTCCTGATGAGGTGACATGGATTTAGTACGGCTGCTTTCTGCAGCAACATGAATACTTTTTTATGTAGATATAAAGTTTGTAGACTTTTATGTAGTGTATGTGGTCCAACCCCTGTGGTAGAAAAGATGACAGGCACAATAAGTACCCCATCCATTCTCCACCGTCTCCCCTCCTGTGCAAGATCAGTGTATTATTACCGTATATATTCGAGTATTAGCTGACCCAAGTATAAGCCGAGACAATAAGAGTTAACCACAAAAAACAGGAAAAACTTATTAACTCAAGTATAAGCCGAGCTATACTCGAGTATATACTAGGTAAAATAAAAACCTCCATACTCACCTCCCAGCCGGTGTCTGTGTCTGTGCGACATGCTGCTTGAATTCTCCACGCTGTTATCCCCCCCCTGTCCTCTCTGCTTGGCTCTGTCAGTGCTGTGTAAGTAAGCGCCGTGATTGGATTGAGCGCCAGCCAATCACAGCTGGCGCTCGATCCAATCACAGAGCTTACTTACACAGCACTGACAGCGGGGGATTTGAAAGCCGAGCAGGGAGATGTGAGCGGGGGAAATTCTATAGCAGCTTGATTGGCTGTAAATAATCGATCACCAGCTGTGATTGGCTGACGCTCGATCCAGTCACAGCTCTTGCTTACACAGCGCTGACGGCTGGGGATGACGCAGCCGAGCAAAGAGGATGGTGGGGGATGACAGCGGAGAGGATTCAAGCAGCCTGCCACACCGCCGCCAGAGACACAGGCGCCGTCTGAGAGGTGAGTATGGAGGTTTTTTTTTTTTTTTTTAAACCTTCCCTGACTCGAGTATAAGCCGAGGGGGGCTTTTTCAGCACAAAAAAATGTGCTGAAAAACTAGGCTTATACTTGAGTATATACAGTATTTTAATTTTTTAAAATGCACATATAATAATTTTTTTTTTAATCAGTTAATACGAAATTATATATATATGCAAAACCATTTAAACATCCCCTGCTTGACTTGATTCAATTAACCCACCGCCGCGCCGCAAAAATTATACATATGCAACAGAAGAATATGTTCGATTTCATTTTTATTTATTCTTCGGTTATTTGATTTTGAAAGTTGTTGTGCACCAGGTATTAATTGAATCCTGTCCTTATTCGTCTATATCTTACCTACTACCTACAAAACATCTGTTACTTTCCACCAAATTGTTTCATGTCTAATGTGCCCCTAGCAAATACTGAGGAAGAGACTCTTATAGCCTCAACACATGTATATGTGCTGGTTTTAAGATCAATAGAGAAGTTAAGCAATAATTCTACTAGTAGGCTTGTATATGTCCACAGATTGCGCCTTTTAACCAGTTTTTTAACACCCTTTGGTATATACTGTCTCAAGAGTATTTGCAGCCAGGAAGGACTGAATTGAGCTTGTTGAGAGCTATAGTGCTGAGAAGGCACATCAGTAAATGTCTTGGTTACCCTTAGTCCTCCTTCCCACGAACGGATTTACGCCGCGTAAATTCGCGACAAAAATCCGCTGCGTTGCCCCCTGCTATTAGGTTCTATTGAACCTAATAGCACAATGCTCACGGTGCGGAATTCCACCGCAGAATTTCGCACCGTGAAATCACCCGCCCTCACCCGCGGCATGCTCTATTTGCCGCGGGTGTACACGCTGACGGCTTCCATTGCAGTCAATGGAAGCCGTCCGTTCACGCTATCTCCTGCTATAACACAGCGGAAGATAGCGTGAAAACGCTTTCCCGCCTACCGCCGCCGCGTCATATGACGCGGCCAGCGCGTCACGTGACACGGCCGGCCGCGTCATGTGACGCGGTGGGCGTGTCACATGACGCGACGGCGGTGGGCGGGGAAGCGTCTTCACGCTATCTTCCGCTGGTAAGTATGGGGTCTCTGGGGGGCGCCGTGACGGGCTTCACTGCGGAATATTCCGCGGCGGAGCCCGTCACGCTCGTGTGAAGCCGGCCTTAGGCCAGTGGCTGCTAAACTCCCTCCGTCTGCTCTTCTTCCCCCATGCAGGCTCACCTCTGCTCTCCTCCCTGCTGGCTCTTTGCAGTGGGAGGGGGGGCAAGACAGGGGCAGTGCTAAGCGCTGCCCCGTCCGGCCTTCCCCCATTACTGGCTGAGGACAAGGGGCGGAATGTGGGCAGAGCTAGGCTCCTGCCCTATCCCTGCCCCTTGTCCATAGTCATTATTGGGAGGAGGCTGGATGGGCCGACGCTTAGCTCTGCCCCCGGCCCATCCCATTGCAAAGAACGAGCAGGGAGGAGAGCAGAGGTGAGCCTTTGATGGGGAGGGTAGGAAAGGGGCGACAGCATGGTGACCTCGGTGCATATGAGCCGGGGCCCATGCCGTGTGAACGCGCACACAAACGTTAGAATTGTGCACCCATTCACGAGCTTCTATGCCCCAGATGGTAGCGTGAAAATGCCGGCCGATATACGCTCGTGGGAAAAAGCCCTAACGGGGTAACATGTAGTTGTTCTCAGCAAGAGAAACTTAAAGGGGTTGTCCGGCCACACAGGGTAAAAATTTTTATAATGCTGCTGCTTTCCTTTCAGTAAGGATAGTAACAGACAGCATACAGGGGCTCAAACCGGCCAGCAGATCAGCTGCAATGTCAGTTTCTTACCTTAGATTCTGATCTTCACTGCAGCTTTCAAAGATGGCGCCTCTCTGCGCTCTCCCTCTTCTGTGTGCGCGCTCCCGATGGTAGTAAGAGACATGAAAAGGCAGGATTTCCCTCAGCTCACGTCCTAGCCCCGCCCATGACACGCCCACCTCTACTGAACTGCTCTACAGTCTCGCCCCGCCCCCTGCTGCATACTATAATCAGAGGGGGTGTGGCCAGGGGAGACTGCAGTATACACTCATGTCAGGATAAAATCCTGCCATGACTGTAAACAGCATTACTGTGCATAGTGAATGGAGAGGGGCAGGGGAGAGCCCAGAGAGAACTCTCCTGCAGCCCCCCACTGCAAAGCTACCTACTGCCCCCCACCCTGCTAAAGTAAAACAAAACATTTCCCCACACTCACATGCCCTCATAGTGCCCCTCCCACAGCGACCCCCCCTCACAATGACCCCCCCCCCTACAGTGCACTCTTCCACAGTGCCCCCCTAATGATCCCCCACAGTGCCACAAACAGTGCCCTCTACAGTACCCCCTACACATGCCCCCCAGTGTCACCCCTACAGTGCCCTCCAAAGTAGCCCCCCTCATTCCCCCCAACCACAGCATTCTCCACAGTCCCCCCTCAACAGTGCCCCCCCCAGTATTCCCCCCCACAGTGCCCTCCGCAGTACCCCCCCTACACATGCCACCCCCCCCAGAGTCCCCCCCACTGCACTCCAAAGTAGCCCCCCTCCACATGCCCCCCATCCACAGCGTCCCTATACAGTGCCCCCCCCGTGACCTCCCCCACAGAGTCCCCCTTTACAGTGCCCACACACAAGTACACTAACAGCACCCCCCTCCCCCCGGGACTTCTGACAGCCGGGTCTCCTGACATTGCACACACACATCACTGCCGCTGAATAACAAAACTACATGATGTTATAGCGAGCTTTTGGCCTGAGCAAGGATCCTAAGTAGATTGGAAAGCTTGCTATAACATCATTTTTGATCATTTTGGTTTTTATTACTGAGAACAATCACATTTTGCTCTACTGGCTAACACTGTGCCAAAACTTTTTTTTTTTTATTAAACGGGGTCAAATGTATGGGGCATATCAATCTTCCATGATAAGGGCATTACTATGTTAGCACTCAGCATGTTAGCTAGCTGCAGAGGGCAGACTGTCAGGGATAGTGATGGCCAGGTTAACGGTCTTCTTTTCTGTGCTGCTGTACAATATCTTGCCAGTCCCTACCTTTTTTATCTGACTAGGAGAGGTGCAGCACAGTTAGTGACATCACAATCACATGGTCAAGGTCCTGCACCAAAGTACTGCAGAGGATTGTGGTGTGCGTGCATAAGTAGTGTGTCTGCAGGGCATGCTGTGTGTAGCATGCAGTGTTTGTAAACACGTACATGGGAAATGTCATGGAATAGCAGTATATAAATTAGTTATGAATTGTTGTTCCCTCAGCTGACGGCTTGGGAATGCCCACACCCATATAAGTTGTGAAGTTGAACACCGGCCAGCGTGCTCATGGCAAGGTGACATGAATTATTGGAGTTCGAATGAAGTATAATAATGAATGCCAGACGGGTAGGACATTGCTTTTCCGAAGTTGTGCGGGTATTTAATATTCTTTGGTTCACAGTGTAACGTGTGTACCGAGAATACATCATAGAAGACATTACCAGGCAGTATGGGCAGCAGAATGGTTGCCCACAGGTGCTTAATGATTGCAACCATGATTGCAATGTCTGGCTTGGTTTGTCCATGTGAACAGACAATTGCTTTTGGCAGAAATTACACCCATATTCAATTCAGGAGGCTCATCATGCTGTGTTCTTTTACTGTCATTGGATACTGGAGCAGAAGACCCACCAGAGTGCTTCTGTTACTGTCATGACACTGGACACAGCGTCTCACCTGGGCTTGTAAGGTTACTAACTGGACCCTAAAGGACTGGCAATATTGCATGGTCGGTTAACACTTTCCAATCCAGTGTTGGCCCGCATCTGACATTAAGATTTCCCTACAAAGCTCTGATGCCGGATGAGGGCAGACACATGCTTCTAACAGTATGCAGGACAGAGCTCTGATAGTAGAGTTTGTTCTGCAAATATACATTACAGTATGCAGGACAGCGTTCCAATGTCGGAAGCTGTTCTGTATATGTATTTTACAGTATACGTAACAGCTAGAGATGAGCGAACGTACTCGTCCGAGCTTGATATTCGTGCGAATATTAGGGTGTTCGGGATGCTCATTACTCGTAACGAGTACCACGCGGTGTTCTGGTTACTTTCAGTTTCCTCTCTGAGACGTTAGCGCGCTTTTCTGGCCAATTGAAAGACAGGGAAGGCATTACTACTTCCCCCTGTGACGTTCAAGCCCTATACCACCCCCCTGCAGTGAGTGGCTGGGGCGATCAGATGTCACCCGAGTATAAAAGTCGGCCCCTTCCGCGGCTCGGCTCAGATGCCGTGTGAGTTAGTGAGGGAAAGTGCTGTTCTATTGGAGTTGCTGTAGGGAGAGTGTTTGTAGCGAGTGTAGGCTTCAAGAACCCCAACGGTCCTTCTTAGGGCCACATCTACGTGTGTGCAGGCTGCTGTTAGCAGTGGAAAAAAATTTTTTTTCTTTCTCAAAATCGGCAGTGCAGAGCATTGCACCCGGTATTAGGGACAGAAGTGGTGCTTAGGCAGGGAGAGTGTTAGGAGTGAGTGTAGCCTTCAAGAACCTCAACGGTCCTTTCTAGGGCCAAATTTAACCGTGTGCAGTACTGTGCTGGCTGCTGTTAGCAGTGTTGCATATTTTTTTTTTTCAAAAAATCGTCTGTGCAGAGCATTGCACCCTCCATTGATACTACAGGGACAGAATTGTGTAGGCAGGGCCACAACACAGTTATTGTTCATTGAATATCCGCAGTGGGGCCCTCCCTTTGCAAATTTGAGAAAAAATTATATTTGGCCTGCCTGTGTCAGTCCTAAGGTCTCCGTGTACGTGTGTGCTGCGTGGAGAACGTACAAAAATCAAACGGTGTTCCGGTTACTTTAAGTTTCCTCTCTGAGACGTTAGCGCGCTTTTCTGGCCAATTGAAAGACAGGGAAGGCATTACAACTTCCCCCTGTGACGTTCAAGCCCTATACCACCCCCCTGCTGTGAGTGGCTGGGGCGATCAGATGTCACCCGAGTATAAAAATCGGCCCCTCCCGCGGCTCGGCTCAGATGCCTTGTGAGTTAGCTGAGGGACAGTGGTATCGTGCTGGTGCTGCTGTAGGGAGAGCGTTAGGAGTTAGTGTAGGCTTCAAGAACCCCAACGGTCCTTCTCAGGGCCACATCTAATAGTGTGCAGTACTGTGTTAGCACTGTATTATTATTTTTTTTTTCAAAATTGGATCTGCAGAGCATTGCGCCCTGCAATAGGGACAGAAGTGGTGGTTAGGCAGGGAGAGTGTTAGCAGTGAGTGTAGGCTTCAAGAACACCAACGGTCCTTTCTAGGGCCACATCTATCCGTGTGCAGTACTGTCCAGGCTGCTGTTAGCAGTGTTGCATTTTTTTTTTTTTTTCTCAAAACCGGCTGTGCAGACCATTGCACCCGGCATTAATACTACAGGGATAGAATTGTGTAGGCAGGGCCAGAAGACATACATTATTCATTGAATAGACGCAGTGTGGCTTTTCCTTTGAAAAACAAGGGAAAAAATTCTATTTCGCCTGCCTCTGACAGTCCTCAGGGCTCTGGGTACGTGTGTGCTGCGTGCAGAACGTTAAAAAAAATCAGACGCAGCCAGCTACGTTTTACTGCAGGCTTGCGCCAATTTTTTTCCTGCATGGGAAATCCCTGATCTGCTGGAGCGAATAACTTTGCATCACTGCAGTTCTCTGACACATTTGCAGGGCCACAACACAGTTATTAAACTTAGTAGTATTCATTGAATACACGCAGTGTGGCTTGTCCTTTGAAAAACAAGGGAAAAAATTCTATTTCGCCTGCCTCTGACAGTCCTCAGGGCTCTGGGTACGTGTGTGCTGCGTGCAGAACGTTAAAGAAAATCAGACGCAGCCAGCTACGTTTTACTGCAGGCTTGCGCCAATTTTTTTCCTGCATGGGAAATCCCTGATCTGCTGGAGCGAATAACTTTGCATCACTGCAGTTCTCTGACACATTTGCAGGGCCACAACACAGTTATTAAACTTAATAGTATTCATTGAATACACGCAGTGTGGCTTTTCCTTTGAAAAACAAGGGAAAAAATTCTATTTCGCCTGCCTCTGACAGTCCTCAGGGCTCTGGGTACGTGTGTGCTGCGTGCAGAACGTTTAAAAAAATCAGACGCAGCCAGCTACGTTTTACTGCAGGCTTGCGCCAATTTTTTTCCTGCATGGGAAATCCCTGATCTGCTGGAGCGAATAACTTTGCATCACTGCAGTTCTCTGACACATTTGCAGGGCCACAACACAGTTATTACACTTAGTTGTATTCATTGAATACACGCAGTGTGGCTTGTCCTTTTGAAAAACAAGGGAAAAAATTCTATTTTGGCTGCAGGCTTGCGCCAATTTCTTTCCTGGCTTGGAAATCACTGGTAATACAGCATGCTGAGGGGTAGGGGTAGGCCTAGAGGACGTGGACGCGGTCGAGGACGCGTAGGCCCAAGTGAGGGTGTGGGCACAGGCCGAGCTCCTGATCCAGGTGTGTCGCAGCCGACTGCTGCGCGATTAGGAGAGAGGCACGTTTCTGGCGTCCCCACATTCATTGCCCAATTAATGGGTCCACGCGGGAGACCTTTATTAGAAAATGAGCAGTGTGAGCAGGTCCTGTCGTGGATGTCAGAAAGTGCTTCGAGCAAGCTATCATCCACCCAGAGTTCTGCGCCGTCCAGTGCTGCAAATCCGAATTCTCTGTCTGCTGCTCCTCCTTCCTCTCAGCCTCCTCACTCTACTACAATGACACATGCTCAGGAGCGGGAACACTCCCAGGAACTGTTCTCGGGCCCCTGCTCAGATTGGGCAGCAGTGGTTCCTCTCCCACCAGAGGAGTTTATCGTCACTGATGCCCAACCATTGGAAAGTTCCCGGGGTCCGGGGGATGAGGCTGGGGACTTCCGGCAACTGTCTCAAGACCTTTCAGTGGGTGAGGAGGACGATCACGATGAGACACAGTTGTCTTGCAGTGAGGTAGTAGTAAGGGCAGTAAGTGCGAGGGAGGAGCGCACAGAGGATTCGGAGGAAGAGCAGCAGGACGATGAGGTGACTGACCCCACCTGGTGTGCAACGCCTACTCAGGACAGGTCTTCAGAGGGGGAGGCAAGGGCAGCAGCAGGGCAGGTTGCAAGAGGCAGTGCGGTGTCCAGGGGTAGAGGCAGGGCCAGACCGAATAATCCACCAACTGTTTCCCAAAGCGCACCCTCGCGCCATGCCACCCTGCAGAGGCCGAGGTGCTCTAAGGTCTGGCAGTTTTTCACAGAGACGCCTGACGACCGACGAACAGTGGTGTGCAACCTTTGTCGCGCCAAGATCAGCCGGGGAGCCACCACGAACAGCCTCACCACCACCAGCATGCGCAGACATATGATGGCCAAGCACCCCACAAGGTGGGACGAAGGCCGTTCACTGCCTCCGGTTTGCACCGCTGCCTCTCCCCCTGTGCCCCAACCTGCCACTGAGATCCAACCCCCCTCTCAGGACACAGGCACTACCGTCTCCTGGCCTGCACCCACACCCTCACCTCCGCTGTCCTCGGCCCCATCCAGCAATGTCTCGCACCGCACAGTCCAGCCGTCGCTAGCGCAAGTGTTGGAGCGCAAGCGCAAGTACGCTGCCACGCACCCGCACGCTCAATCGTTAACCGTCAACATAGCCAAATTTATCAGCCTTGAGATGCTGCCGTATATGGTTGTGGAAACGGAGGCTTTCAAAGCTATGATGGCGGCGGCGGCCCCGCGCTACTCAGTTCCCAGTCGCCACTACTTTTCCCGATGTGCCGTCCCAGCCCAGCACGACCACGTCTCCCGCAACATTGTACGCGCCCTCACCAATGCGGTTAGTGGCAAGGTCCACTTAACTACGGACACGTGGACAAGCACACGCGGGCAGGGCCACTACATCTCCCTGACGGCACATTGGGTGAATTTAGTGGAGGCTGGGACAGAGTCAGAGCCTGGGACCGCTCACGTCCTACCCACCCCCAGAATTGCGGGCCCCAGCTCGGTGGTGGTATGTTCGGCGGTGTATGCTTCCTCCACTAAAGCACCCTCCTCCTGCTCCTCCTCCTCAACCTTTGTCTCGCAATCTAGATGTGTCAGCAGCAGCAGGACGTCGCCAGCAGTCGGTGTCGCGCGGCGTGGCAGCACAGCGGTGGGCAAGCGTCAGCAGGCCGTGCTGAAACTACTCAGCTTAGGAGATAGGAGGCACACGGCCCACGAACTGCTGCAGGGTCTGACAGAGCAGACCGACCGTTGGCTTGCGCCGCTGAGCCTCCAACCGGGCATGGTCGTGTGTGACAACGGCTGTAACCTGGTGGCGGCTCTGCAGCTCGGCAGCCTCACGCACGTGCCATGCCTGGCCCACGTCTTTAATTTGGTGGTTCAGCGCTTTCTGAAAAGCTACCCATGCTTGTCAGACCTGCTCGTAAAGGTGCGCCGGCTCTGCGCACATTTCCGCAAGTCCCACACGGACGCTGCCACCCTGCGCACCCTGCAACATCGGTTTAATCTGCCAGTGCACCGACTGCTGTGCGACGTGCCCACACGGTGGAACTCTACGCTCCACATGTTGGCTAGGCTCTATGAGCAGCGTAGAGCTATAGTGGAATACCAACTCCAACATGGGCGGCGCAGTGGGAGTCAGCCTCCTCAATAATTTTCAGAAGAGTGGGCCTGGTTGGCAGACATCTGCCAGGTCCTTCGAAACTTTGAGCAGTCTACCCAGGTGGTGAGCGGCGATGCTGCAATCATTAGCGTCACCATTCCTCTGCTATGCATCTTGAGAAGTTCCCTGCAAACCATAAAGGCAGCTGCTTTGCGCTCGGAAACAGAGCCGGGGGAAGACAGTATGTCGCTGGATAGTCAGAGCACCCTCCTGTCTATATCTCAGCGCGTTCAGGAGGAGGAGGAGGAGCATGAGGAGGATGAGGAGGAGGGGGAAGAGACAGCTTGGCCCACTGCTGACGGTACCCATGCTGCTTGCCTGTCATCATTTCAGCGTTTATGGCCTGAGGAGGAGGAGGAGGAGGAGGATCCTGAAAGTGATCTTCCTAGTGCGGACAGCCATGTGTTGCGTACAGGTACCCTGGCACACATGGCTGACTTCATGTTAGGATGCCTTTCTCGTGACCCTCGCGTTACACGCATTCTGGCCACTACGGATTACTGGGTGTACACACTGCTCGACCCACGCTATAAGGAGAACCTTCCCACTCTCATTCCCGAAGAGGAAAGGGGTTCGAGAGTGTTGCTATACCACAGGACCCTGGCGGACAAGCTGATGGTAAAATTCCCATCCGACAGCGCTAGTGGCAGAAGGCGCAGTTCCGAGGGCCAGGTAGCAGGGGAGGTGCGGAGATCGAGCAGCATGTACAGCCCAGGCAGTGAAACAGTCTTTAAGGGCCTGGACAGCTTTATGGCTCCCCAGCAAGACTGTGTCACCGCTCCCCAGTCAAGGCTGAGTCGGCGGGAGCACTGTAAAAGGATGGTGAGGGAGTACGTAGCCGATCGCACGACCGTCCTCCGTGACGCCTCTGCCACCTACAACTACTGGGTGTCGAAGCTGGACACGTGGCCTGAACTAGCGCTGTATGCCCTGGAGGTGCTTGCTTGTCCTGCGGCTAGCGTCTTGTTGGAAAGGGTGTTTAGTGCGGCTGGGGGAATCATCACAGATAAGCGTACCCGCCTGTCAACCGACAGTGCCGACAGGCTAACACTCATCAAGATGAACAAAGCCTGGATTTCCCCAGACTTCTCTTCTCCACCAGAGGACAGCAGCGATACGTAACCAATACGTAGGCTGCACCCGCGGATGGAAGCTACGTTCTCTCTCACCATCCAAAACGGGGACATTTCTGCTTCATCAATATGTGTCTAATATTCCTCCTCCTCCTGCTCCTCCTCCTGAAACCTCACGTAATCACGCTGAACGGGCAATTTTTCTTAGGGCCACAAGGCTCACTCATCTAATTTGTCTAAACAATTTTTATATGTTTCAATGCTCTTAAAAGCGTTGAAACTTTAACTTGAACCAATTTTTAGTTAAACTGGGCTGCCTCCAGGCCTAGTTACCACTTAAGCCACATTAACCAAAGCGATTAATGGGTTTCACCTGCCATCTTGGTTGGGCATGGCCAATTTTTACTGAGGTACATTAGTACTGTTGGTACACCAATGTTTTGGGGCCCTCACCTACAGTGTAATCATAGCAATTTGTATGTTCTTCGCCTGCACTCATGGTACAGAAGTGTGTGCGGGGTTGGCCTACACTTTAGCTACATAAATGTAACTTGGGCCTTGGCTATACTGCAGCTACTGAAATGGAACTAAGACTATGCTCCTCCTATACTGCTGCTTCGGAATTGTTCCTGGGGCCTGTGTAGGCTGCTACAATGACTTAAATGGAACTAAGACTATGCTCCTCCTATACTGCTGCTTCGGAATTGTTCCTGTGGGCCTGTGTAGGCTGCTACAATGACTTAAATGGAACTAAGACTGTGCTCCCCCTATAATGCTGCTAGTGATATGTTAGTGGGGCCTGTCGCTAATGCTACGGCTGAAATGTTACTAATTCTGGGCTCTGCCTATACCGCTGCTAATGGTATGTCTCTGGGGTGTGGAAACAGAGGCTTCCCAAAGACATGATGGCGGCGAGGCCATTTCCCACCAACGCTGTTACTGTTAAGGTGCATATAACCACGGACACGTGGAGAGGACACGTAGTGCCTCCAAAACATCCCCCGCCACGGCCCACTTAATCCTGGCCACATTCCGAAAACCAACAAAATAAAACCGCGCTACTAGGTCCGCAGTCACCACCACATTACCACCAACGCGGTTACTGTTAAGGTACATATTACCAGTCTGACTGGGGCATGCAGTGTTGGCCGGAGCCCACCTGCATTAAGCATGACATTACTACCTCAGCTGTGTTGGGCAATGCAATGGGATATTTCTATGTACCGCCGGTGGGTTCCAGGGAGCCACCCATGCTGTGGGTCCACAGGGAATTATAAATGCATCTGTTTCCACTTGTAAAGAACCACAGTCTGACTGGGGCATGCAGTGTGGGCCGAAGCCCACCTGCATTAAGCACGACATTACTACCTCAGCTGTGTTGGGCAATGCAATGGGATATTTTTGTGTATCGCCGGTGGGTTCCAGGGAGCCACCCATGCTGTCGGTCGACAGGGACTTCACAATAGGGAGTTGGACATGCCTGTGTCTATGAATTAAAAAGCCCGGTCTGACTGGGGCATGCAGAGACACCTTGACAGAATGAATAGTGTGTGGCACATAGGTTCCCCATTGCTATGCCCACGTGTGCAGCTCCAGATGGAGGTGGCACAGGATTGGATTTCTCATTGCTTCTGTACAGCATTGTGGGCTATCGCCCCGCCCCTTTTAAAGAGGGTCGCTGCCTAGCCGTGCCAACCCTCTGCAGTGTGTGCCTGCGGTTCCTCCTCATGGCAGACGCACTTCTAAATAGACATGAGTGTGGTGTGGCATGAGGGCAGCTGAAGGCTGCGCAGGGACACTTTGGTGTGCGCTGTGGGGGGGAGGGGGGGCGGTTGGGCAGCATGTAACCCAGGAGAAGTGGCAGTGGAGTGTCATGCAGGCAGTGATTGTGCTTTGTTGGAGGTAGTGTGGTGCTTAGCAAAGGTATGCCATGCTAATGAGGCCTTTTCAGAAATAAAAGTTTTTGGGAGGGGGGGGGGCCCACTCTTGCCGCTATTGTGGCTTAATAGTGGGACCTGTGAACTTGAGATGCAGCCCAACATGTAGCCCCTCGCCTGCCCTATCCGTTGCTGTGTCGTTCCCATCACTTTCTTGAATTGCCCAGATTTTCACACAAGGAAACCTTAGCGAGCATCGGCGAAATACAAAAATGCTCGGGTCGCCCATTGACTTCAATGGGGTTCGTTACTCGAAACGAACCCTCGAGCATCGCGATAATTTCGTCCCGAGTAACGAGCACCCGAGCATTTTGGTGCTAGCTCATCTCTAGTAACAGCGCTCCAACATTAGAACTATGCAGAGAAATCTTAATGTTGTAAGAAAGCCAACAATGGATTGGAAAGGGTTAATTTAAAAAAATTGCTAATAAAATCATCACGACAGTTCATTTTTGTGAGTTTCTGTAGAGTAATTCCAAGAAATCCACAATCTGCTCTTTCCCCAGAAATAAATAAGAACTGGGGAGTGTGTGTCTGTAAGGGAAATTGGATTTGAAAGGGTTAAGTCACGGTACCAATGTTTTCAGGCTGATGGCAGGGTTCATGTGTGGTGCTGACCGCATGAAGTCATGGACCTCAGTTGTCAACAATACACTCTACAGGCTGGTGGTGATTTCATGCTGGTGTAGGGTGTGTTCTCATGGCTTGGGCTGGGTCCACGGGTCTGCCTAAACATATCATTGGTTCACGGAGCATTCTGGGGAAGTCCTACAAATGGTGTGGCCTGCACATTCACCTCACATGAGCCAGATTGAACATTTATGGAATGTGATGGAGAGGACGTTCATTTGCACCTGAGATCCTGCACCTACAAATCCCACCGAGCTGTGGGTGGCTATCCAGTTGACATGGCTCAACATCCCTCCAGACATCGTCTGTCCACTTGTGGGATCGATGCAATGTCAAGTCGCTGCACTTCGCTGAGCTAGAGGGGGTTCTACAGGAAATTAGTTCCTGTCTCATGACTTTTGGCATGCCATTGTATAGTTTATGTGTAGTTTATGCTGTGTGTAATATGCCTGTAGTGAATGTTGTCTAAATTAATTCTTCAAATAGTTTTTAACCCCTTAACTCATCATGATGTACAGTTATGTCATGGAGGTTCGGGGTTTGTATGAGGGGGACCAGGAGTCGATCCTACTCCATGCAATGTGGGTGCTGCCTGTTTCTTACAGCTGACACCCGACTGCAACAGCTGTGATCAGTACTCCGCTGATCATGGCTGTTAACCCTTAAAATGCTGATGTCAGCTCTGACAGCAGCATTTTAATGCCGTGATCGAAGTTTGTGCGTCTCAAACCCCCCCCCCATCTCCGTGATGAGACCTTGGGGTTCAGTTGCCATGGATAGCTGGGGGCTTTCAGAAAGCCCCCAAGACTGCCAATGCAGATTGCTTATTAAGCCATGGTGTGGTTTGATAGGTTCTGTCTAGAGATGAGCGAACACCAAAATGTTCGGGTGTTCGTTATTCGGAACGAACTTCCCGTGATGCTCGAGGGTTCATTTCGAACAACGAACCCCATTGAAGTCAATGGGCGACCAGAACATTTTTGTATTTCGCCGATGCTCGCTAAGGTTTTCATGTGTGAAAATCTGGGCAATTCAAGAAAGTGATGGGAATGACACAGTGACGGATAGGGCAGGCGAGGGGCTACATGTTGGGCTGCATCTCAAGTTCACAGGTCCCACTATTAAGCCACAATAGCGGCAAGAGTGGGCCCCCCCCCCCCTCCCAACAACTTTTACTTCTGAAAAGCCCTCATTAGCATGGCATACCTTTGCTAAGCACCACACTACCTCCAACAAAGCACAATCACTGCCTGCATGACACTCCACTGACACTTCTCCTGGGTTACATGCTGACCAACCGTCCCCCCTCCCCCCCACAGCGCACACCAAAGTGTCCCAGGGCAGCCTTCAGCTGCCCTCATGCCACACCACGCTCATGTCTATTTAGAATTGCGTCTGCCATGACGAGGGACCGCAGGCACACACTGCAGAGGTTGGCACGGCTAGGCAGCGACCCTCTTTAAAAGTGGCGGAGCGATAGCCCACAATGCTGTACAGAAGCAATGAGAAATAGAATCCTGTGCCACCGCCATCAGGAGCTGCACACGTGGGCATAGCAATGGGGAACCTATGTGCCACACACTATTCATTCTGTCAAGGTGTCTGCATGCCCCAGTCAGACCGGGCTTTTTAATTCATAGACACAGGCAGGTACAACTCCCTATTGTGAAGTCCCTGTTGACCCACAGCATGGGTGGCTCCCTGGAACCCACCGGTGGTACACAGAAATATCCCATTGCATTGCCCAACACAGCTGAGGTAGTAATGTCGTGCTTAATGCAGGTGGGCTTCGGCCCACACTGCATGCCCCAGTCTGACTGGGGTTCTTTATAAGTGTACAGATGTAGTAAAAACTCCGTGTGCACCTACAGCATGGGTGGGTGCCAGGAAGCCACCGGCGGTACATAGAAATATCCCATTGCATTGCCCAACACAGCTGAGGTAGTAATGTTGTGCTTAACCCTTTCCAATCCAATTTGTATATGGTTTTCCTAGGGGGCTTACTCTTTTTCTGCCGTTATACAACGGCGCTATATGCTGGCTAAAGCCAGTACTGCATGAGCTGACACGTAGGATAGGCTCCGACAGCAGAGAGGCTGGCAATATACAGTAAGAGAACCCCGACGGACGTCTACCAACAACGGAGCTGTACAGCCTTAAACCCTAATGTCTTCACAGGTCACACAGTGGACTGGAAAGGGTTAATGCAGGTGGGTTTCGGCCCACACTGCATGCCCCAGTCAGACTGGGTTTCTTTATAAGTGGAAACAGATGCATTTATAATTCCCTGTGGACCCACTGCCTGGGTGGGTGCCAGGAAGCCACCGGCGGTACATAGAAATATCCCATTGCATTGCCCAACACAGCTGAGGTAGTAATGTTGTGCGTAATACAGGTGGGCTTCGGCCCACACTGCATGCCCCAGTCAGACTGGGGTTCTTTAGAAGTGTACAGATGTATTAAAAACTCCGTGTGCACCTACAGCATGGGTGGCTCCCTGGAACCCACCGGCGGTACACAAAAATATCCCATTGCATTGCCCAACACAGCTGAGGTAGTAATGTCGTGCTTAATGCAGGTGGGCTTCGGCCCACACTGCATGCCCCAGTCAGACTGGGGTTCTTTACAAGTGGACACATGTAGGTTAAACTCCCTGTGGACCCACTGCCTGGGTGGGTGCCAGGAAGCCACCGGCGGTACATAGAAATATCCCATTGCATTGCCCAACACAGCTGAGGTAGTAATGTTGTGCGTAATACAGGTGGGCTTCGGCCCACACTGCATGCCCCAGTCAGACTGGGGTTCTTTAGAAGTGTACAGATGTATTAAAAACTCCGTGTGCACCTACAGCATGGGTGGCTCCCTGGAACCCACCGGCGGTACATAAAAATATCCCATTGCATTGCCCAACACAGCTGAGGTTACGTCAGCTGTAATGCAGGTGGGCTAAAAATTAATTTGATTACACTGTAGGCGAGGACCCACAAAAATTGCTGTATCAACAGTACTAATGTACATCCCAAAAATTGGCCATGGCCAGCCAAGAGGGCAGGTGAAACACATTAATCGCTTTGGTTAATGTGGCTTAAGTGGTAACTAGGCCTGGAGGCAGCCCAGTGTAACGAAAAATTGGTTCAAGTTAAAGTTCCAATGCTTTTAAGCGCATTGAAACTTTTAAAAATTGTTCTGAAAAATTATTTGACTGAGCCTTGTGGCCCTAAGAAAAATTGCCCGTTCAGCGTGATTACGTGAGGTTTCAGGAGGAGGAGCAGGAGGAGGAGGAGGAGGAATATTAGACACAGATTGATGAAGCAGAAATGTCCCCGTTTTGGATGGTGAGAGAGAACGTAGCTTCCATCCGCGGGTGCAGCCTACGTATTGCTTACGTATCGCTGCTGTCCGCTGGTGGAGAACAGAAGTCTGGGGAAATCCAGCCTTTGTTCATCTTGATGAGTGTTAGCCTGTCGGCACTGTCGGTTGACAAGCGGCTACGCTTATCTGTGATGATTCCCCCAGCCGCACTAAACACCCTTTCCGACAAGACGCTAGCCGCAGGACAAGCAAGCACCTCCAGGGCATACAGCGCGAGTTCAGGCCACGTGTCCAGCTTCGACACCCAGTAGTTGTAGGGGGCAGAGGCGTCACCAAGGATGGTCGTGCGATCCGCTACGTACTCCCTCACCATCCTTTTACAGTGCTCCCGCCGACTCAGCCGTGACTGGGGAGCGGTGACACAGTCTTGGTGGGGAGCCATAAAGCTGGCCAGGCCCTTAAAGACTGTTGCACTGCCTGGGATGTACATGCTGCTCGATCTACGCACATCCCCTGCTACCTTGCCCTCGGTACTGCGCCTTCTGCCACTAGCGCTGTCGGCTGGGAATTTTACCATCAGCTTGTCCGCAAGGGTCCTGTGGTATAGCAACACTCTCGAACCCCTTTCCTCTTCGGGAATCAGAGTGGGCAGGTTCTCCTTATACCGTGGATCGAGCAGTGTGTACACCCAGTAATCCGTCGTGGCCAGAATGCGTGCAACGCGAGGGTCACGAGAAAGGCATCCTAACATGAAGTCAGCCATGTGTGCCAGGGTACCTGTACGCAACACATGGCTGTCCTCACTAGGAAGATCACTTTCAGGATCCTCCTCCTCCTCCTCCTCCTCAGGCCATACACGCTGAAAGGATGACAGGCAATCAGCCGGTGTACCGTCAGCAGCGGCCCAAGCTGTCTCTTCCCCCTCCTCCTCATGCTCCTCCTCCTCCTCCTGTACGCGCTGAGAAATAGACAGGAGGGTGCCCTGACTATCCAGCGGCATACTGTCTTCCCCCGCCCCCGTTTCCGAGCGCAAAGCAGCTGCCTTTATGGTTTGCAGGGAATTTCTCAAGATGCATAGCAGAGGAATGGTGACGCTAATGATTGTAGCATCGCCGCTCACCACCTGGGTAGACTCCTCAAAATTACCAAGGACATGGCAGATGTCTGCCAACCAGGCCCACTCTTCTGAAAGGAATTGAGGAGGCTGACTCCCACTGCGCCGCCCATGTTGGAGTTGGTATTCGACTATAGCTCTCCGTTGTTCATAGAGCCTGGCCAACATGTGGAGCGTAGAGTTCCACCGTGTGGGCACGTCGCACAGCAGTCGGTGCACTGGCAGCTTAAAGTGATGTTGCAGGGTGCGCAGGGTGGCAGCGTCCGTGTGGGACTTGCGGAAATGTGCGCAGAGCCGGCGCGCCTTTACGAGCAGGTCTGACAAGCGTGGGTAGCTTTTCAGAAAGCGCTGAACCACCAAATTAAAGACGTGGGCCAGGCATGGCACGTGCGTGAGGCTGCCGAGCTGCAGAGCCGCCACCAGGTTACGGCCGTTGTCACACACGACCATGCCCGGTTGGAGGCTCAGCGGCGCAAGCCAGCGGTCGGTCTGCTGTGTCAGACCCTGCAGCAGTTCGTGGGCCGTGTGCCTCTTATCGCCTAAGCTGAGTAGTTTCAGCACGGCCTGCTGACGCTTGCCCACCGCTGTGCTGCCACACCGCGCGACACCGACTGCTGGCGACATGCTGCTGCTAACACATCTTGATTGCGAGACAGAGGAGGAGGAGGAGGAGGAGGAGGAGGGTGCTTTAGTGGAGGAAGCATACACCTCCGCAGATACCAGCACCGAGCTGGGGCCCGCAATTCTGGGGGTGGGTAGGACGTGAGCGGTCCCAGGCTCTGACTCGGTCCCAGCCTCCACTAAATTCACCCAATGTGCCGTCAGGGAGATGTAGTGGCCCTGCCCGCCTGTGCTTGTCCACGTGTCCATAGTTAAGTGGACCGTGGCAGTAACCGCGTTGGTGAGGGCGCGTACAATGTTGCGGGAGACGTGGTCGTGCAGGGCTGGGACGGCACATCGGGAAAAGTAGTGGCGACTGGGAACTGAGTAGCGCGGGGCCGCCGCCTCCATGATACTTTTGAAGGACTCCGTTTCCACAACCCTATACGGCAGCATCTCAAGGCTGATGAATTTTGCTATGCGGACGGTTAACGTTTGAGCGTGCGGGTGCGTGGCGGCGTACTTGCGCTTGCGCTCCAACAGTTGCGCTAGCGACGGCTGGACTGTGCGGTGCGAGACATTGGAGGATGGGGCCGAGGACAGCGGAGGTGAGGGTGTGGGTGCAGGCCATGAGACGGTCGTGCCTGTGTCCTGAGAGGGGGGTTGCATCTCAGTGGCAGGTTGGGGCACAGGGGGAGAGGCAGGGGTGCAAACCGGAGGCGGTGAACGGCCTTCGTCCCACCTTGTGGGGTGCTTGGCCATCATATGCCTGCGCATGGTGGTGGTGGTGAGGCTGTTGGTGTTGGCTCCCCGGCTGAGCTTTGCGCGACAAAGGTTGCACACCACAGTTCGTCGGTCGTCAGGCGTCTCTGTGAAAAACTGCCAGACCTTAGAGCACCTCGGCCTCTGCAGGGTGGCATGGCGCGAGGGGGCGCTTTGGGAAACACTTGGTGGATTATTCGGTCTGGCCCTGCCTCTACCCCTGGCCACCGCACTGCCTCTTGCAACCTGCCCTGCTGATGCCCTTGACTCCCCCTCTGAAGACCTGTCCTCCTGAGTAAGCGTTGCACACCAGGTGGGGTCAGTCACCTCATCGTCCTGCTGCTCTTCCTCCGAATCCTCTGTGCGCTGCTCCCTCGGACTTACTGCCCTTACTACTACCTCACTGCAAGACAACTGTGTCTGATCGTCATCGTCCTCCTCACCCACAGAAAGTTGTTGAGACAGTTGGCGGAAGTCCCCAGCCTCATCCCCCGGACCCCGGGAACTTTCGAATGGTTGGGCATCAGTGACTATAAACTCCTCTGGTGGGAGAGGAACCGCTGCTGCCCAATCTGAGCAGGGGCCCGAGAACAGTTCCTGGGAGTGTTCCCGCTCCTGAGCAGGTGTCATTGTAGTGGAGTGAGGAGGCTGGGAGGAAGGAGGAGCAGCAGACAGAGGATTCGGATTTGCAGCAGTGGACGGCGCAGAACTGCGTGTTGACGATAGGTTGCTCGAAGCACTTTCTGCCATCCAGGACAGGACCTGCTCACACTGCTCATTTTCTAATAACCGTCTCCCGCGTGGACCCATTAATTGGGCGATGAATGTGGGGACGCCAGAAACGTGCCTCTCTCCTAATCGCGCAGCAGTCGGCTGCGACACACCGGGATCCGGAGCTCGGCCTGTGCCCACATCCTGACTTGGCCCTCCGCGTCCTCGGCCGCGTCCACGTCCTCTAGGCCTACCCCTACCCCTCAGCATGCTGTATTACCAGTGATTTGATTTCACAGGCAGGAAATAAATTGGCGCAAGACTGCAGGCCAAATATAATTTTTGCCCTTTTTGGAAAACGAAAGGCCCCACTGCCTCTAGTGAATGAATAATCTCAGTTTAATAACTGTGCTGTGTCCCTGCTAATGTGTCACAGAACGTGAGGGTAGCAGAGTTATTATAACTCTGGCAGAGCAGGTATTTTTTTTCCCAATTAAGGAAAGCAAATGGCGAAGCCAGCAGTAAAGCGTAGCTGGGTGCGTATGATTTAGCAATGTATTTCACGCAGCTCACACGTGTCCACAGGCGTTAGGACGGACAGAGGCTGGACAAATAGATTTGTTTTCAGTTTTTTCCCACCAAAAGGCAGCACTGCGTATATTCAATGAACATGAGAAGTTTAATAACTGTGCTGTGTCCCTGCTTATGTGTCACAGAACGTGAGGGTAGCAGAGTTATTATAACTCTGGCAGAGCAGGTATTTTTTTTCCCAATTAAGGAAAGCAAATGGCGAAGCCAGCAGTAAAGCGTAGCTGGGTGCGTATGATTTAGCAATGTATTTCACGCAGCTCACACGTGTCCACAGGCGTTAGGACGGACAGAGGCTGGACAAATAGATTTGTTTTCAGTTTTTTCCCACCAAAAGGCAGCACTGCGTATATTCAATGAACATGAGAAGTTTAATAACTGTGCTGTGTCCCTGCTTATGTGTCACAGAACGTGAGGGTAGCAGAGTTATTATAACTCTGGCAGAGCAGGTATTTTTTTTCCCAATTAAGGAAAGCAAATGGCGAAGCCAGCAGTAAAGCGTAGCTGGGTGCGTATGATTTAGCAATGTATTTCACGCAGCTCACACGTGTCCACAGGCGTTAGGACGGACAGAGGCTGGACAAATAGATTTGTTTTCAGTTTTTTCCCACCAAAAGGCAGCACTGCGTATATTCAATGAACATGAGAAGTTTAATAACTGTGCTGTGTCCCTGCTTATGTGTCACAGAACGTGAGGGTAGCAGAGTTATTATAACTCTGGCAGAGCAGGTATTTTTTTTCCCAATTAAGGAAAGCAAATGGCGAAGCCAGCAGTAAAGCGTAGCTGGGTGCGTATGATTTAGCAATGTATTTCACGCAGCTCACACGTGTCCACAGGCGTTAGGACGGACAGAGGCTGGACAAATAGATTTGTTTTCAGTTTTTTCCCACCAAAAGGCAGCACTGCGTATATTCAATGAACATGAGAAGTTTAATAACTGTGCTGTGTCCCTGCTTATGTGTCACAGAACGTGAGGGTAGCAGAGTTATTATAACTCTGGCAGAGCAGGTATTTTTTTTCCCAATTAAGGAAAGCAAATGGCGAAGCCAGCAGTAAAGCGTAGCTGGGTGCGTATGATTTAGCAATGTATTTCACGCAGCTCACACGTGTCCACAGGCGTTAGGACGGACAGAGGCTGGACAAATAGATTTGTTTTCAGTTTTTTCCCACCAAAAGGCAGCACTGCGTATATTCAATGAACATGAGAAGTTTAATAACTGTGCTGTGTCCCTGCTTATGTGTCACAGAACGTGAGGGTAGCAGAGTTATTATAACTCTGGCAGAGCAGGAATTTTTTTTCCCAATTAAGGAAAGCAAATGGCGAAGCCAGCAGTAAAGCGTAGCTGGGTGCGTATGATTTAGCAATGTATTTCACGCAGCTCACACGTGTCCACAGGCGTTAGGACGGACAGAGGCTGGACAAATAGATTTGTTTTCAGTTTTTTCCCACCAAAAGGCAGCACTGCGTATATTCAATGAACATGAGAAGTTTAATAACTGTGCTGTGTCCCTGCTTATGTGTCACAGAACGTGAGGGTAGCAGAGTTATTATAACTCTGGCAGAGCAGGTATTTTTTTTCCCAATTAAGGAAAGCAAATGGCGAAGCCAGCAGTAAAGCGTAGCTGGGTGCGTATGATTTAGCAATGTTTTTCATGCAGCTCACACGTGTCCACAGGCATTAGGACGGACAGAGGCTGGACAAATAGAATTATTTTCACTTGTTTTACAAGCAAAAGGCCGTACTGCGTATATTCTATGAATAATAACTGTGTTGTGGCCCTGCCTATACAATTCTTTCCCTGCAGTATCAATGGAGGGTGGAATGCTCTGCAGAGGCGATTTTGAGAAGCCCAAAAAAAATGCAGCACAGCTAACAGCAGCCTGAACAGAACTGCACACGGATAAATATGGCCCTAGAAAGGACCGTTGAGGTTCTTGAAGGCTACACTCACTCCTAACACTCTCCCTGCCTATGCAGCACTTCTGTCCCTAATGCCAGGTGCAACGCTCTGCAGAGCCGATTTTGAGAAAAAAAAAAATGCCACTGCTAACAGCAGCCAACACACAGCTATCAGTGGCCCTAATAAGGACCTTTGGGGGGTCTTGAAGCCTACACTAACTACCAATTCTTTCCCTACAGCAGCTCCGGTACAAACAGCACTGTCCCTCATCTAACTCACCAGGCATCTGAAGCGAGCCGCGGGAGGGGCCGACTTTTATATTAGGCGAACACCTGATCTTCCCAGCCACTCACAGCAGGGGGGTGGTATAGGGCTTGAACGTCACAGGGGGAAGTTGTAATGCCTTCCCTGTCTTTCAATTGGCCAGAAAAGCGCGCAAACGTCTCAGGGAAGTAAGTGAAAGTAACCAGAACACCGCATGGTGTTCGTTACGAATAACGAACATCCCGAACACCCTAATATTCGCACGAATATCAAGCTCGGACGAACGCGTTCGCTCATCTCTAGTTCTGTCAGATTGGGGTATAAAGTAATACTATAGTATTACATCATACTGCAGGAGCGATCAAACCATTGCAAGTTCTTGTCCCCTTCGGGGGACTAAAAAGTATGTAAAGATCAGTTTTAAAAAGTTTTTTTAATTACACTGTGCAGCAATTTTTTTTCTCCATTTTCATAACAGAAAATAATTGATATGTTTCTGTAAAATTAAAACATGCTGATTACACGGGTAAAATTGAATAATAGCAGCACATCTCATTTTTAAGTTATTTAACCACTTAGTGACCAAGCATTTTTTTTTGTTTAAAAAAATCGTAACTCCTTTATTCATTCATCGACGTGAAAAACTTTTCAAAAGTTCGAAATGGAATAAAATGAAAAGACAACAAATTTCCGCTATCTTTCGATGTGTCTTGTTTCTACGGCCCACAAACTACAACAAAAATGATATTATAACTTTATTCTATAAGTCAGTATGATTACTATGATACCAAACGTATGTAGTTTTTTTTTTTTGCTGTGCTACTTTTATTTTTTTTTTCAATGACATTTAATTTTTTTAAATTTATTTCTGCCGCCATCTTTAATGTGCAATAACTTTTTTATTTTTCCATCCACATAGTTGTGCAAGGGCTCATTTCTTGCGGGCCGTCCTGTAGTTTGAGTTAGTACCATTTTGGAATAGATACAACTTTGGATCACTTTATATTACATTTTTTCTTGGAGACAGAATGACTAAAAAAGTGCATTTCTGGAGTTCTTAATTTTTTTCCCGGACAACATTCACCTTACGGAGAAGAGTACCAGGGGGGCACTTGGTCCATGGTCTATTGAGCTCTGCCATAGCCTTCTGGATCAATGTTTCTAAGCTACCATTTAAACTTTCTGCTCTACCACTGCTTTGTGGATAGTACGGAGCATAAAAGGCCAGTTCTAACCCCAATGCTTTCATTGCTTTCTGCATCACTTCTTCCGTGGAGGGAACACCTCGGTCACTCTCAGTTGTCTCTGGTACTCTGTACCTGTATACCACCTCAGATATCAGTTTTTGGTGGTGGCGTTTGTGAGTGGGTATGCCAGACTGGCTACCTTGAGAACCGGTCTAGGCAGACCAGAACGAACTTGTACCTGCCCACCCTTGGCACTTGAAAGTAGTCTACTTGAAGAGGCTGGAACAGGTAGTCAAGACGACGGGTACACTGCATGGGAGCTTATACAGACCTACCTGTTCCAGCTCTGTGCACAAATCAGGCAGCCCTGTGTGTGTTTAGCTGCCATGACACCAAATCTGGGTGCATACCAGTGACTAGCAACCACGTCATAGCTGTTTTTGACAGGTGTGTATTTCCATGAGAGGCCGAATCCATGATGGAATAGGGGCCCATGGGAGACAAGGCTTGTTGGATACCATCCATTTATCTCCAGGTGTCTCTCTGCCCCTCTTGCTGGTTCCCATTGTTTCTTTCTCCCCCCTTTGGTTGCCTGCTCTTGTAACTGAATCAAAATGTCATAATCCACTGGGGGTGACATCTGAGAGGGTACCTGTACCGCCCCAACCCCTGGAGGATCAAGTCTGGGCTTCTGTATGGCTGTCTTCACAGCCTAATCAGCCGGGTGGTTTATGGTTGCCTCTTTTGTACCATCCTTGAAGCAGCCTTTTGTTGCCTTTTTAGGCCACTTTCTCAGGCAGCAGGAGAGCTTCTATCAGTGCTGGTACACCTTTTCTGTTTTTAATTGCTTTTTCATTTGCTTTCAAAAATAACCTTTCTCTCCAGATGGATACAGAGAGCACAACATAACCTGTATAGAACCTTACCCGATCCATCCACAAAGAGTGCAAAATCAAGGTTATCTAATTACTGATCAACATGACTGAATCCCCTGTCTCCTGGGCCATTAGCTAGTGCATAGTCATGTGTATCAAACTGAAGGGAAAAAAACTATGAGGTGATTATAACCACTTTACTCCTTTTCCAGATGTAGCAAGGTAGCTGGACTGAGGGTGTTGCAACGTTGAGTGGCATGAGCAGGACGCACTGTAGGTAAAAGTGACATTCCGAGGCAAAGTCTGAGCGAAAACCTATGACAGTGTTTTAAGCTATCTGAAAACTTTCTATTTTATTTATTTAGTTTTTTTTCTCTGCTGCAGTTAGCATTTCTTACACAAGAGGGCACAACACAAGCAACAGGGTGAAGGCGTGTTGAGCAATATACTTCGAGGCATTGCCAGCCAGTCTGCAGTGGAATGTCAGGGGAGGCACTGTTTATCACTGCTTATTCTCAATGCATAAAATTACAGTTTCAGTGAAGACTGACACTAAAATATACAAAAACATAGAAAAAAACAAAAACAAAAAAGGGGCTGAAATTGACATCCTACTCTTTGTGGTCATTAACTCTCATCCATCCATGCGGTCAAGTCTGTCTCTCTCATATAAATATTAATAACCATATAATACTCCACACACAATATTTTCTGCTGTTATGGATTTCAGGAAATTGTGGGTGCACTGGACCGGACAAACCAGGCTGAGGACAGTCCCTGAGCGGTTAGTAGCCGACTCCTCAGATATATGGACTGTAGACAGGGAAAGGGGAACTGACTCTTGGCTGCAGGGAGAATGGCAGACCCCTACCTATAAGTAGAGTGACCAACCTCATGACAGCAGCCCTGCCCTGGAACCTCAGGTCTGACTATCCCTGAATGAGAGAAAACTCAGGACTAAAAGGAACTGGCAGCAGAAAGTCTACAGGAGACCCACAGAGTCACGGAAGCATGGGATAGTTCAAACAGAACACAGTAGGATACACACCGTTCACACCAGGACATAACGCAGTAGGTTGCACAGCAGGACATACAGATATGCCTGAACACAGGCATAACATAGAGAATGCTCTGTGTGATGAACAAATAAACATCAATTGAAGGGCATTAAAGTGCATCAGTTCAGTTTAAATAGGGGTGTAATGACTAATGAACCCCTCCGGTGAGCTCAGAAGAAGAATGTTGGGTAACCCTCTCAGTGCTGGACAAAAGAAGACAGGGAAAGCAGAGAGACACTTGGTAATGGCTGCAACAGCATCATACAAAAAA
The DNA here is from genome assembly GCF_035609145.1 of Eleutherodactylus coqui. Taxonomy (NCBI): domain Eukaryota; kingdom Metazoa; phylum Chordata; class Amphibia; order Anura; family Eleutherodactylidae; genus Eleutherodactylus; species Eleutherodactylus coqui. Next base: position 163,961,937 of record NC_089843.1, on the reverse strand, counting down.
AGTGTTACAGACGTTCTGCAACTCTCCTCATCTTGCATACAAATGCATTCAATCGCTACCACCAACATTCAACCTTTAACTGTTCATAATTCTTTTCCCATATTAGGAACATTCATTTCTTCTACAGGATATTATCACACTGAAACACCATTTAGCAAGTATACACACATCCAATCAATCACAGAACTGACATGTACCCGAATAACAGCAAGAATGTACCTTAAAATTCCTATCTTTCTTATTTTTAAGACAGTATAATTCACTGGATTCATTACAAGTTTCTATTCCAATCACTTGCATGATTCTGCAAGCTCAGTCTCACACTACACTCTCTGCTTCTTTATCTATGAGAAGCTAGGAGTCAAGGAGGAGGGGCTGCAACCACAGCTGCTCGCAAGCACACACTCTTGCTGAAAGTCAAAGATTTGCTTCAATCTCACTAAACTCTGAATAGGGGGGTGGAGGTGACATAAGGGGGAACTGGGAGCTGCACCTTTGCACGGATCAAGCATTAACCCTTTATCTATTCATATATATATATATATATATATATATATATATATATATATATATAAACAAATAAAATGCGGCGGTTGATGGTCCTCCCGGGGTGGCGGTGTGCGCGGTCCCGCGGTCGGGGCGCGTGCTCCCGGCTTGTTGTCCGGCTGCCGGGGGCGCAGGTGCCTGGCCGGCGTGGGCGGCGTGGTGCTAGTGGCGTGCGCGCACGAGCTCCCTTTTATTCGGTTCTGTTGGGAGTTGGCGGTCTCCCTCTCTACGCCCTTGGGCGGAGGCTTTTGTTTAAAGGTCGGGCAGAGACTGACAATCACTGCCAGTTATGGTTTCCCTGTGTGCTAGCTAGTCTGCCTCGGTTGGTCTCCTGCTTCTGTCTTCTTGTCTGCTATACTTTGCTATTATCCACCTGGTTTTTCCATCTGCCTCAGTTCTGCTTATAATTGCTCGTGTTGGTTATTTACATCTACCTTTTCTGTCAGTATTCTCCCCCTTCAATCCAGGTACACCAGCGTCCCTTTTTCGGTCCCTAGTGAGAGTAGGGATTGCAGCCCAGTTGCCCGCCTGGGTTTAACCAGAAGTGGAGGCAAGTAGGCATGGACAGGGGTTGTGGGTGAGATCTAGGGCACTCGGGCTGGCATAGTATACCGTAACATAATAACTGGCCCTTAAAATTGCTCTCCTATGGAGGCCATGAGTACCCTCACAAGTCAGTTGCAGGATTTAGTGGTCATGATCCAAGAACTGTCCGGTCGTATGGTGGCCCAAAAGCAGCAGGAGTTAGTGCATGTTTCTACCACCGCTTCTACTCCTGAGCCCAAGTGTCCGCTTCCTGAGGTATTTTCAGGGGAGAGGAGCAAGTTTTTTGTTATTCCAGCAGGCATGTAGATTGTATTTTCGGATGCGGCCCTGCTCCTCCGGCTCAGAATCCCATACTTCAGGGTTCCCCCCAGACATAGGCCTACTCCTTACCCGAGAGTTCAGCTTGCCTGCAGTCAGTTGATTTGTTTTTTCGGGAACTTGGAGGTATTTTTGATGAGCCGGACCGTGCTGGGTTGGCGGTATCCCATTTCATGTCTCTACGTCTGGGGCAGCAGTGGGTAGAGGACTATTGCTCTAAATTTAGACTGTATGCAGGTGAAACCTCTTGGAATGATAGCGCCCTTAAAGATGTGTTTTTGTTGGGTCTTTCTGACACTGTGAAGAAACTTCTCATTTCTCATCCCGCTCCCGATACACTCAATGATGTGATGGAATTGGCGGTCGAAGCTGACTGGAGGCTGAGATCTAGAAAAGAGAAACATGAGGCCCGTAGGGCTAGGGAATCTGACAGACCTGTTCCCACTCCTCCCATGCCAACTTCTGGTGCCGAGCCTATGGAAGTGGATCAACTAAGTCCTGAGGAATGGCGACGGTTCCAGATGACTCATCGCCTCTGTCTCTATTGTGGGAAAGCCAGACATCGTGTAGTGACCTGCCGCCAATTTGATTAGTTTAAGTTTTGTCAGACCTCTGATGACTGAATTCTCTGCGTTAAAGATTCTCATACGCTTCACTAGTATTGACTCTACCCCTCTGTCTGCAGGGGTTGTACAATGGAGGACTCCCATGTTACAGTTCACTGTGGGTGTTCTCCATTCTGAGAATCTGTCGTTCTTGGTAATGGAAAGGATGTCTGTTGATGTAGTGCTTGGTATGCCCTGGTTGTCACTGCACAGTCCCCGATTTGATTGGTCCACTCGGGAATTGACACATTGGGGGTTGTTCTGTCATAGTCACTTAGCTACTATATCCATGTGTTCAGCAGATACCATACTTATTCCTGAGTATTTGTCTGATTTTCATGATGTATTTTCCAAGAACCTGTCTGAGACTTTGCCTCCCCATAGGGAGTGGGACTGTGGTATTGATTTGATCCTCGGCAGTCCCATCCCTAAGGGAGCCATTTTCAATTTGTCTGGGCGTGAGCACGAAGCCCTTAAGTCCTATATTTCAGAGTCTCTGGCCAAACGACATATCAGGCCGTCCAGTTCCCCTGCCGCAGCAGGTCTCTTCTTTGTAGAGAAGAAGGATGGGACATTAAGGCCTTGTGTGGATTATTGGGCTTTGAATAAAATTACAGTGAAGAACCAGTGCTCCTTGCCCATGATTCCTAATTTATTGAATCAGGTGGTAGGAGCCCACTGGTTTTCCAAATTGGACTTAAGGGGGGCTTACAATTTAATTTGCATCCAAAAGGGAGATGAGTAAAAGACCGCGTTCAACACCTCGTTCGGACATTTTGAATGTCTGGTCATGCCCTTTGGACTTTGTAATGCCCCAGCTGTGTTCCAGGGGTTTATGAATGAGGTCTTCCACGACTTGCTGGGGGTATTTTTGGTCATATATCTCAATGACATCCTGGTGTATTCCCCAGACTGGGATTCACATGTGCGGCACCTGAGGATGGTTCTGACCCGTTTGCATGAGTACCAACCTTTTGTCAAGTTGGAGAAATGCATTTTTGGTACTAAACAAGTGTCTTTCCTGGTTTATGTGATTTCACCCACGGAGATTCAAATGGAGTCTGATAAAGTGGCAACAATCTCCCAATGGGTGAGACCAGATAACCTGAAAGCTCTCCAGCGGTTTTTAGGTTTTGCAAATTTCTACCGTAGATTCATTAAGAATTATTCTGTTATTGCTCAACCTCTGACCGATCTTACCAAGAAGGGTGCTGACTTGGTAAGATGGTTGCCAGAGGCCCTAGAGGCTTTTAGTCATCTCAAAAGGGCGTTTATTGCTGCCCCGGTGCTAGTATAGCCTGACACATGGCGACCGTTCTTCATTGAGGTTGATGCGTCTGAGGTGGGGGCAGGGACTGTATTGTCTCAGGAAGTCAGCCGGAGACCTGGGTATAGTCCATGTGAGTTCTTCTCGCGGAAGTTCAGTTCGGCGGAAAGTAACTACGACGTGGGTAATCGTGAGTTATTGGCGATTTAAGTGGTCTCTAGAAGAGTGGCATCACAATCTTGAGGGGATAAGGCATCCCATTACCGTGTATACTGATCATAAAAACTTGGTATATCTCGCCAATGCTAAGAGACTCGCAGCTCGTCAGGCCTGGTGGACGTTGTTTTTCGCCAGGTTTAACCTCGTCGTTACATATATTCCAGGGAAGAAGAATGTGAAGGCAGACGCCCTCTCCCGGAGTTTCGGTTCGCCGGAAAGTGAGGCAGTGGCTCCCGAGAATATCTTGGCACCTGGGGTGGTGGTGGCAGCTGTAGAATCTGATCTCGTTCCTCATCTACATAATTGTCAGCAGGACGCTCCCTCTGAGGTGCTGGAGGGCAAATGGGTTATGCCAGAGACCTTGCGTCTCAGAGTCATTGAAGATTCTCACTCATTTGTTCTCGCAAGGGACTCTGGATCTCTGTACTAGACACTACTGGTGGCCAGGCATGTCTTGGGAGATTCGTGACTTTGTTAAGGGATGTTCTGTCTGTGCATGCAGTAAAAGTCGTTGTCGGCGTCCAGAGGGGCCTTTAAGACTGTTACCGATGCCTTTTTGTCCATGGTCGCATTTATCGGTAGATTTTATCACCGATCTACCTGAGTGTCAGAAGTTCACCACTACCCTAGTTGTTGTAGACCGTTTCTCAAAGATGGCACATTTCATGGCGTTAAAGTAGCTACCTTCTGCGATACAATTTTCCAAGATTTTTGTAAAAGAAATCATTCGTCTACATGGGGTTCCCGAGAACATTGTATCTGATCACGGTGTTCAGTTTGTTGCGCAATTTTGGCGAGCCTTCTGTAGAAACCTGGGAACGTCGCTTTTCTTCTCATCAGCATTCCACCCGCAAACTAATGGTCAGACTGAGCGGAAGAACCAGGATTTAGTGCAATATTTACAGTTGTTTGTTAGCGAAAAGGCTCATCAGTGGGCAGAATTCCTGCCGTTGGCAAAGTTTGCACTAAACAACCATATTTGGTCTTACACTGGGGTATCTCCATTCCTGTGCGTATATGGTCAGCATCCTCTCTTCCTTACAGCTATTTCTACTCCGTCTGCCTGTCCTGCAGCTGATGTCACCACAGATGCGCTGCAGGGGGTATGGAAAGAAGTACAGATGAACCTGGAAGCAACGGGGGCTCGTATGCAGTTGCGTAGTGGGAAGTGTCTTTCAGTATCTGAACCTTACTGGGTGGGACAGAAGGTATATTTGTCTTCTAGAAATCTCAAATTGAAGGTTCCGTCTTTGAAACTGGTGCCGCGTTACGTGGGTCCCTTTGTCATCACGCGTGTAGTAAATCCGCTTGCTTATGAACTTGATTTGCCAGTTACATGGAGGGTTCATAGGGTTTTTCATAAGTCATTATTGAGACCTTTTGTCCCTTGGGTGAAGGATATGATAATTCACACGTTAGTAAAGTATCAAAAGTGAAAGAATTTGAAGGAAGCATATAATGTTATCAGTAAATGAGAAGCTTATCCAATCAGAATATACAACTGCTCTATGAGAAACATGAGTGGGAGGAAGATGCAAGGGTCTAACACATTCTGAACACGTTTGTATATGAACACGTTAAACTGCTAACCTTTTACTAAGAGAGTAGATATAACAGTGTGATAGATATGTATGTATAGTAGATAGTAGTGTAGTAGATATGTGTGTGTGTATATATATTGTGAGACGGTGACCGGCAAGGTGCTGGAGGGCAGGTATGTTTCGCCTAGGATGCTCTCCTATGCTGCTTTGGGGAGCGCTTGGGCAGATACGTGCCACCGAGCAGCCTGGGCTCGGTGGAGGAAGCCGGCAGTATAGTGTTAGTAGCATTAAGCTACTAACACGTTGTAGCAAGTAAGTGGCTCCAAGCCGCATAATCCGGGCCGGCTTTTCCTGGAGTGACCAAAGTGAAGGGTGGGATGGTCACTCCCACGTACCAGGTGAGGCTGGTACCAGGCCTTATAAAGCCTGGGCCTACAGGGCCTAGGGGAGAGCTGAGACCTCTGCAAGTCTGAGAGTCCTGGCTGGCTGTGTGCAGGAGCCATTTTGGTTACCAGTGTGTAGACAGGGACGCTCCATGTATAGTAAGTGCTCAGACGAGCAGGATTTACTTTATGTTTGCCTGATGTTAAGGCCTGTATTTTGCTTTGTTTGCTTGGAAATAAACCCAGGCAAAGCCTGGACTAAAGACTTTATCGCAAGTGTCACTGTCTCTGACTGCTTATGCCCAGGTTGCTACCGATCCTAAACGCTAATCCCTCACATATGGTGTTTGGATGCGGGCAGCGGTCTTAAAGAGACATACACCAATTAATGGACATTTTGCTGCAGCAGCTGGAGAACCGTTGCTAAGGGCAACCGCCCAAGAGAGATTGACTGGAGAGTGCTGTAACCCCCATGTCCTGGGTGAAAGCTGCAACGGCACAGCCAGCAGATACAGCCAAGATGGAGGATCTGATGAAACAGCTGACGCTAATGACGGCGACCCAGCAAAAGGTCCATGAGGAGGCCATGAGAGCTCAGGCCGAGACTAATGCTCTACTGGTGGAAGCCAATCGTTTAGCCTTGCAGGAGCAACAGCGGGTTAACCAACAGCTGCAAGAGCAACTCCTGGCGGTGGCGCAAAGTGTGCAGAGATCGGCTGGTTCGCTCCCCACCACCCGTACCGCGGTACAGGCGGCCTTACAAAAGATGACGGCCACCGATGACATCGAGGCCTATCTCGCAGTCTTTGAGAGAGTGGCCGAGAGGGAGAAATTACCGGCGCCTCAGTGGGCTGAGGTAGTAGCGCCTTTCCTGACAGGAGAACCCCAAAAGGCCTATTTTGACCTCAGTGAGCAGGATGCCAAGGACTATAATAAGCTCAAAGGTGAGATCCTGGCACGCTTGGGCGTGGACACCCATGTGCGGGCCCGACGCGTACACGCCTGGACTTTCACGGACGACCTACCAGCTCGCTCCCAGATGTACGACCTGTTCCACCTGGTGAGAAAGTGGCTGCAACCGGAGGAGTCGTCCCCGGCGGAGATCGTACAAAAAGTGGTTCTGGACAAGTTCATCCGCTCGTTGCCCCCCGCAATTCAGCGCTGGGTGGGACAAGGGGGTCCCCAGGATATGGACCAACTCGTGAGCCTCGTCGAGAGGTATAATGCCACGGAGGACTTACTGCAAGCCGTGCCTCCTCGACGTTCCAACCCCGGGAACAGCAAGTCGGCCGGAGCACCTGGTAAGACTGTTCCGTATGTAAGGGGTGTCAAAAGTGTCCCAAAGGGAGGCGGCTCAGAGGGGGATCATTTGGGACAGAAGAGGAGTCCCAACTGGACAGTCCGGTCCCGGGTAGAACCCCAAGGGGACCGGGGCCCTATACTGTGTTGGCGCTGTCGTGAGCCCGGGCATATTGCCGCCAACTGTCCACTTACCGTGGAACCAATGGACTGTGACTCTGCCCGGCGGAAGTCGATGTTCGCACGGCCAGTATGTTCTGCAGAGACTGCGTCAGAGACTGATCGACCATTATGTCACATAAAGGTGAATGACTTTGCGGTGACAGCTCTACTGGACTCAGGGAGCTTGGTTACGCTGGTGCATTCCAGCTTGGTTGATCCCACAACTGTCACCGGCCGTTGCATGGGGGTGGTGTGTGTGCATGGGGACACCAAGGAGTATCCTATTGCCCTTGTAAGACTTGAGACTCCGTGTGGACTTGCCACCCATGAGGTGGGCGTCGTAAAATCCTTAATGCACACCGTGATCCTCGGGAGAGACTTTCCCCTATTTTGGGACTTGTGGCGACACCGAGGGTCGTCTGCAAATAAGGTTCATGATAATGCAAATGTGTATGATGTGTGTCCCGAACCGTTTGACCCTGAGGGTACGGTTCCGGCAGTAGGGGTGACCCAAGAGAATGGGGATAACTTTCCCTTAACAGTATTGGCGGGTGAGACGGAGGTACAGGATGAAGTAGTTGCTATGCCTGACTTAGAGGTCTCACGTGCCAATTTCGGAACTGAGCAGCTCCGAGACCCCACCTTAGTAAAAGCCAGGGAAAATGTTAAAGTGATAAATGGGGAGCCTCAATTTACAGGGGCTGATACTGTGTTTCCACACCTGGCAGTCAACCAAGAATTGTTGTATCAGGTTGACAAGGTCCGAGGGGAGGTTGTGGAACAGCTGGTGGTACCTCAGTCCTATCGTAGGATGGTCTTAGACCTGGCGCACAAGCATGTGCTGGGAGGTCATCTCGGGAGCGAAAAGACTAGGGAACGCATCCTTCAGCGTTTTTTTTGGCCTGGGGTACATGGTGATGTAAAACGTTACTGTGAGTCGTGCCCGGAGTGTCAAATAACAGCTCCTATGCCCCATTACCGGAACCCCTTAGTGCCCTTGCCCATCATAGAGGTGCCGTTTGAGCGGATCGCTATGGACCTAGTTGGGCCCTTGGTAAAATCTGCCCGGGGTCACCAACATATATTAGTGGTTGTAGACTATGCCACCCGTTACCCCGAAGCCGTTCCTTTACGCAATACGTCATCCAAGGATATTGCAAAGGAACTACTTCACATGTTCTCCCGCACGGGCATACCAAAAGAGATCCTGACGGACCAAGGAACCCCCTTTATGTCAAAGGTCATGAAGGAATTGTGTAAGCTGCTGAATATTAAGCACTTATGGACGTCTGTGTACCACCCACAGACGGATGGTCCGGTTGAGAGATTTAATAAGACCCTAAAAAGCATGCTAAAAAAGGTAGTCAATAAGGATGGGAAGGACTGGGACTGTCTGCTGCCATATTTAATGTTCTCAATCCGGGAAGTCCCACAATCCTCCACTGGGTTCTCTGCCTTTGAATTAGTTTATGGTAGACATCCCCGAGGGCTCCTTGATGTAGCTAAGGAGACCTGGGAGCACGAGCCCACCCCCTACAGGAGTGTTATTGAACACATCTGCCTCATGCAAGATCGAATTGCGGCGGTCATGCCCATTGTTAGAGAACATTTTCAGCAGGCTCAAGAAGCCCAAAGCCGGGTATATAACAGGTCCGCCAAGGTGAGAAGCTTCAACCCTGGGGACCGGGTACTAGTGTTGGTGCCCACCCTAGAAAGTAAATTCCTAGCAAAATGGCAAGGGCCCTATGAAATAATTGAGAAAGTCGGAGAGGTAAATTATAAGGTATACCAGCCAGGTAGGCGGAAACCAGAACAGTTGTACAATGTAAACCTAATTAAGCCATGGAAGGACAGAGAAGCCCTGACTGCCGTGAGCACCCCCCATGGTGAGGTCCCAGAGGTGTGTGTATCAGGGTCCCTGTCCAAGTCCCAACAGCAAGAGTCTAGGGAATTTATACGACGTAATACGGATGTGTTCTCCGATATACCAGGGCGTACTGGTGTCATAAAACACGACATTATAACTGAACCAGGGGTAAAGGTTCAGTTGAAACCGTACAGGGTTCCAGAAGCCCGCAGACGAGCCATCTTGATCTGGATTATAGTTTTCTCCAGCAGGTTTCGGGGTATTTTGTAGCTTCCAAATTGTGTAGAAGCAGTATGCGCACACTGACCAAGTCAAACACGAGGTATCAGTCTCATGCTCAAAATGGCTCTCTGCCCAGAAACAGCCAGACAGGGCCTTTTATTGTAAAAACATACAATGGGCGTGCAACAGGTTACATCAGTAACATATAGGATTCTCATTTGTCGGATCATATAGCATCTCCCACCTCTCTGCCCACCCTTCTCCAAGTGTTGATGTGGCACAGACTTTGTCCTAGTTCCAGTCATTTCTGTGTGCGTGGCAACCCATTGTTTTGAGAGGTCTCTGTGTGGGGGGTAATATGGCTAGGAAAACACTCAGTGTTGGACAAGTATATACATATAATCCTATGACCTTTAACTCTTAGAGGCTTCTTGTGCAATTTGTGTAATCAGAGCAAATACCATGATTAGATTGTGTGTTCATTACCCTCAACTAAGTTAAAAGTCATTACAACAGCAGAATACATTTGGTTTATACAAATCGATAGACATTTTATACTAAATAATCATCATGTCTATCACAATCCCCCCTTAAAATGTCTACCCTCTAACTCTCTATCTGATTTTCACAGTTCTCTGCGCATGAGCCTATAACCGAAGCGCGTTGAAGGTTCGTTTTAGAGTCTTCAAGGGGGTGTAGGACTTGTCCACTCCTTCTGGGGATGCATCCAGCAAACTCATGGTGGGAGCAGCTTTTCCAGCATCAGTTTCACAGATCTCTCTGACACAGGGGATAACACAGCAGACTAGAACAGAAAAGATAATCAGTTCACATACAACAGCGACGCCCGTCTGTGCCAGGATTCTTTACCACCCGCTCATCCATGGCGAGTACTGGTCCCAAAAGTTAGCTCTTTTTAGTTAGTGCGGTCAGCTTCTTAATGGCAACTGCGTCTTTACCCGCGGGTCACGTGTCGTCTAGGATGTAGGTACAACAAGTCTCCTCTATCGTCTTACAGACACTCCCCTTTTTAGCTAAAGTCATATCGAAGGCCATTCTATTTTGAAAAGTCATAGTCGAGGTAGGTCCTATTGGTCGACTAGTCCCTATAAGGCGTCTCTAGTATAATTTATAAACCACTGCTAACTATAATAAACATAATTAATCCAATCAACGTTTATTTACCATAATGACCAGGAAAATGGACTCGAATCTAGTTTTAACTTGGTCTCTATTTTTTAAAACTTGTCAGGTACCCCCCTTAGCTATCCTATGACGTCAATGTATACGTGTAGATCAAAACTACCACCAGGGGTCTCTCTTCTCGCTCTAGTATAATGTTACAATACTAGTAGCGTGCACAGGTACGCACGGCGTGGGACTCCCTAATCTTCACCCACACCAATGTCCCTCCTGGAGATAGTCCTAATGGTGAACACGTCCAGGTCGCCTCACCCTGACCCTACACTACCTAGTGACAAGACTGGAAGGAACCGCCGTACCTATGTGGAAAACAAGGATAGACCAACATGACAGGATAACCACAAAACACAGACTGAGTTGGATCGAGATAAAGTAACTATTGGGGGTAACCTCATTATCCTCAATGTTGTCCGACAGGATGTGGAGGAGCATAAGGGCTTTACTAAGGCACACTCCCCTGTCCAATTACCCTCCAGGCGGGTCCTCTACCTCATGTCTCCACAAAGCCAGTAAACGTCTCCTAAGGACTGGACCTGATTCTGCATCTATTCCCCTCCTATCGTACCGTAGGAGGAGCAATACCCGTTGGTGAGTTCCCCAAAAATCTCCCTCCACCCTGCCTATTTGCCCGGCAGGTGCAGTTTCCAGGGTAGTCAGTAATACTCTCTCCGGTGCAAAACACTTAAGTAGTTATAGAGTATTCCTTCTTCCACTTCTCACAAGCAGTGTAATTAGCGGAAATGTTCGTGAAGAGACTGATAAACCACTCTTCAGCATCTACAGGGAGATTTAGGGGGACCATCCCCGAGTGTAGTCGGGCACTACCGCTCACGCAACAGTTAGACTTGTTGCTCCTGTTAGCATTGTACCTCATCAACTCCAACCAGAGATTCTGGTCAGAGTAGCCAGTCGCTACTGTCAAGGTGTCCTCAAAGGTAGGGTCAGCTATGATCATCATGTTCGTCAAGGTCTTTATCTTACGGCGGAGGGGGTTAATTATGGGCACGGGACTGAGTGAAGGCTTCCATTCGGGTGCATCTACCATACCCCTTATTTTAAACTTCCCTAAGGGATCTGTCCTCCCGTACCGGTATGTCCCCAGACTATAAGTCCCTCCGTCCCCCGGGCTTGGATCTCCCATGGTTAATGTAAAAACCGCATTAAAACCAAGCAACATACTAAGTTCAGCCTTCCAATACCTGCTGTCCTTATTATTCTCAAGGAGGGTTATACGACTAATTAGGGATTTCCCGCTCTTATCTTTCTTATTTAAGGCACTTCGCGGTTTATAGGACCAGTCTATTCCTGTGTTACATCCCACTAATCCCCAATAACGGCAGTCTTCTCCCCAGACGTTATCAGTGGCGCGAACATATTGTATTCCCCGGGCATGTAAGTCATATAACCAGCTGGACTGAGCTAAATCTGGCCTGCGGTGGGATCTTGCGCCTAGACACGGGACCACAGTACAATAGTCAAAGGAATATGCGGCTACTTGAGCATTGAACGAGTTATACTAGAAGGTAACCATACCCTCATATTCTTCAGACTAAGGATTCCAGTTGCCACCCTCCTCTCTCACTAGCCCTAACCAGAGTAATGTCTTTGGCACAACTAAGACTGGTCTCCCGGATCTGAAGCTTTCTTACAGTATGAAGCATGGATCCATGTAAGTCTTTCGGCTAGTTTCACAGCTGTGGCAGTAGTCAGAAGCACCTGGTAGGGGCCATCAAATCGGGGCTCAAGAGGGTGCTTCCTGGGAACTTCTTGACGCACACCCAATCCCCAGGCTGCAAGATATGTATCCCAGTGTCTGCCTCTGAGTCTGGAAGAGAACACCTGTGCATAGGCTTTGGTTAGTTCTTTAACAATGGAAATCACATACTCAGTCAACACATCAGATTGTAATTGTAACTACTGAGGATAGTAACGACCTAGCCTTGGGGCTAGCCCAAACAATCTCATAGGGAGATAATGTATAATCCCCCCTGGGTTCATATCTAACACTGTATAAGGCTATTGGATGACAGTCTTTCCAAAGTGGCTTCATTTTTAAGTATCTTACTTTTTAGCGTGCCACTAAGTCTCTCCACCTTTTCACTACTCTAAAAATGGTAGAGTATGTAAAAGGCCTGGGATACACCCAGAACAGACATGACATGTTACATTCACCTGCGAAGTTTATACCTCTGTCTGACTCTGAATCACTTCTGGTACCCCATATTCACAGTTTACCTCGTTCATGAGCTTCTTTGCGGTTACCTACTTGTTTGCCTTGGTAACAGGGTTAGCCTCCACCCTGCAAAGACATCAACAACAACAAGCACGTATTCATACTTCCCAACAAGTGGGAGCTGAACGTAGTCAATTTGCAATCCCTGAAATGGGTAGAGTGGTCTAGGCAAGTGTGATGTGGCAAATTTACTTCTGCCCTGACTCACCTATGGCATAGATCATGCTAAACTGGACAAATGATGCAGCAGCTACAGAGAACCCAGAAGTCGCCCATCGTCTTTCAAGCGTCGTCGTCATTGCTGCTTTACTAGGTGGGTCTTTCCGTCCATCAGCTGGGCCATCATGGGATACAGGAACTGTGGTGGGCAAGTGCTGTTGACCGTTCACCACACGCTGTCCTGTTTCTGCTGCTCCCATATTAGTCCATTTATCCTTTCCTTCCTTGCTGGCTTGTAACTGTATAAGTCTTTAGCATATCAAAGTCCAAATTTTTGTCAATGTCCAAAGTTTTTACCACTGACTCATGCTGTCAGTATCTTTCTTCTTTCTTCCACGGCTTGAGGGCCGCTGCCTTTGCTATGCTGTCAGCGAGGGTGTCGTCTCTCGCCTCTCCAGTGTAGGAATCGGTGCGAACTCTCAACTTTGTCAGGTAGAAGTAGGGCCCTCCATGAGACTCTGTACCGCTGCAGCATTCTCAATTGGTTGTCCTGCTAAGGTAAAAACTGTCTGGCCTTCCATATTGGGCCGTAATCATGAGCTATGCCAAATACATACCAGGAGTCAGTGTAAAGGGTTGCCGTCTTACCTCTCGCCACTCTACTCGCCTCAGTGAGGGCCTTCAATTCCGCTTCTTGTACTGTGACATGCGGAGGCAGAGCTTCTGCTTCTAGGACATCTTGTTGTGTGACCACTGCATATCCGATGTGGAGTCATCAGTCCTCACCCTGGTACCATCTGCAAAAAGCTCGACATATGTATTATCAACAGAGGTTCTGGTAACTGTTTGCATACCTACAGTTTCTTACTGAATTAGTACTAAATAATCATGTTGATGTTCTATTTCACATGGCTCGGAATCTTGTTATCTTATTCCATTTATTTATTTACTTTTTTTTTAAAAGCCCAATAGCTGATCTACAACACCTAGATCATCTATGACCCAGATCACCTATGCCTCCACCTAGATCATCTATGACCCAGATCACCTATGCCTCCCCCCTTTTGAACCGGAATACTCAATGGAAAAAGAGTAATTGCGTTCAAACTAGTAAACCAAGAGGCACAAAAACAAGCACTTTGTAGGTCAAGGTGACATTGTATGCAGCGAAGTCTGAGTGAAAATATCCTTTAGATTTTTTTTTTTTTTCAGGTTGCAGTTAGCATTTTTTAACACAAGGGGGCGCCACACAATTTAAATTTTACGTCACCCAGTATAATAGTATTTCAGGGAATGGCCAGCGTTTAGCTTTTACTCTCCTGTCGGAATATAATTATAGCTTCAGTGTAGACTGACACTAGAATATACAAAAGACTTAAAGAAAAACTAAAGAATACAGATGAATTAACATCCTACTCCGGGCAATTCAGTCCCTCTTTCTTCACATAAAAAGTAAAATTACTTCACCAAATTGCGTGAAAAAGTTTGCTGGGTGACTATAGGGAAATTATTCCATCTGTAGGAGCCTTCCATAACATCATCTGTCTGAGCATCCATTGGAGAAGCGGGCAGTGGAAAACAGAGCCCCTGGGAACATGAGAGAGCGTCCCCTGTCATATATTCCTAGCCTCTGCCCCCCATGCATCAACTCCAATCTTCCATGCACTATAAACCAGCTTAGTCATCTACTATGTCCCAAGCTGCATCTTCACAAAGGTTTGTTTCCCTGAACTTATCACACATCCAAAGTGGCCACATCTTGGAGCGTAACAAAGTCTGGTCAAACAAAACCTTACTTCAGACAATCATGATGTTAACACTGGATACAGTGGCATTGGGGAATATAGGCCTCCCAAGTGCAGCAAAATGGCCACCAGAGGCAGAAAGGGGCGGAGCTACAAATCTCCCAGGTGAGGCAAGATGGCTGCCGGAGGAAGGGGCGGGGCCAGGGGCAGCAGCACTCCCAGGTGAGGCAAAATGGCCACTGGAGGAGGAAGGGGCGGGGCCAGGTCCTGTCCCGGATGGGGAGGGACCGGAAGTAACATCACACACCCTGAAAGTGAGCACATGGGGGGAAGTGCTGCAGAGTCACACTATGTGGAGTTGTAAACATTGCAAGCGCGGCCGCCATTACAGGGAGGGGCTGTAGTCAACACAAAGGCATTACATTGTTCATTAGCAATACACATACCCCACTACATGCTTTCTCCTCTTGACTCTCTTAATTACGTTATACCAAAAAAACTAGCTAAAAACGCCTTTCTTTCTGCTAGGCTTCCTGCTCATCTTCTGAAAACTTTCTACAGTCTATCTTATCTATCCATATTCATTTCTGCTTATCTGTCCATAACCTGACATTTCTTTCTGCAACTTTTCCTCGTCCTTCTCTTTGTATAACATTTCTACATGTTTTGCATATTCCAAAACATCCTGCACTGATCCCTCATTCTATTCTACCTGCTTATTCTAGCCTATCCAAAGTTTCTGGACACAGTAGTGTTCCTCTTGTAAAATCTGCTTTCTTCAAATCCTTCCAATATAACCTCTCTTTCCCACTCAGATTACAATGCACATTAATTCTACAAAACACAAGACAAAGGGAACAGAAAGGGTTAATTGAAAATGCTTTCAGTCCATTCTCTTATCAGCAACCCTCCCCCAATAATAAACACTGCACATTCTTTCTATAATACCAAACAGACGGGATTACTGGAGAATACCCACAACGGCTCAAGGTATATATCTCATCTACCTTTATAACAGCCCACCGTCTACTAGTAATCCCCAAGAGCACTCCTTGTACACGATCTAGACAGGACATTTAGCTATACACAGAGACTGACGATTATTTTCAATGACCAAAACCTCAACAATATTCTGGAGACATCAGCCGTCACACCACGGCTATATTCCCGCGTATATACCTCTTCACATATGAGAACATAACACGCTCAATCATAAAAGGTAAATATGCGTATCATAAATCTTCCTAACCTCACACTAGTTTACCTAGGAGTAAGTGTCTGGCGCGCTCCCTCAGACTTAAACAGCCGAGTCCGCCCTTCTGACACATTAACCCTCACAGAATTTGTCTCTTGGTCTTGTATACACAATTTTTAACCGTCTCAGACATAGCAGCCACAGCATACAAAATACCCCTTAAGCAGGTTAAAACGGTGGTCTTTTTTCCGAGTAAGAAAAAACTATATTACCTGCCTTTCATTGATTTATTACTCTGGATCAGAAACAGGCAGAAAAGCAGTCAGAACCCAGATCACATCGGTAGATTTACATAAAGCAATCTTACCGTGTTCTGTAGATTTTCGGGCCCCTGAGTTCTGCGTGCCATCTGCCGATCTCTGTATTTTTCCAGAATGAAAGAAATCAAAATCTCTAACTCGGTCCACCCAGGATACGCCACTGATCTGGATTATAGTTTTCTCCAGCAGGTTTCGGGGTATTTTGTAGCTTCCAAATTGTGTAGAAGCAGTATGCGCACACTGACCAAGTCAAACACGAGGTATCAGTCTCATGCTCAAAATGGCTCTCTGCCCAGAAACAGCCAGACAGGGCCTTTTATTGTAAAAACATACAATGGGCGTGCAACAGGTTACATCAGTAACATATAGGATTCTCATTTGTCGGATCATATAGCATCTCCCACCTCTCTGCCCACCCTTCTCCAAGTGTTGATGTGGCACAGACTTTGTCCTAGCTCCAGTCATTTCTGTGTGCGTGGCAACCCATTGTTTTGAGAGGTCTCTGTGTGGGGGGTAATATGGCTAGGAAAACACTCAGTGTTGGACAAGTATATACATATAATCCTATGACCTTTAACTCTTAGAGGCTTCTTGTGCAATTTGTGTAATCAGAGCAAATACCATGATTAGATTGTGTTCATTACCCTCAACTAAGTTAAAAGTCATTACAACAGCAGAATACATTTGGTTTATACAAATCGATAGACATTTTATACTAAATAATCATCATGTCTATCACAATCTCAGAGGAGGTCAAGAAAATGCTAGACCTCGGAGTAATTGAGGAGTCGAAAAGCGAATGGTCCAGCACTATCGTGCTGATACCAAAACCTGATGGCTCTCTGCGCTTCTGTAACGACTTCCGGAAGCTAAATGACGTGTCAAAATTTGACGCATACCCAATGCCGAGAGTGGACGAGTTAATTGAGAGACTGGGTCATGCCAGGTACTTTTCCACTCTCGACCTTACTAAAGGCTACTGGCAGGTTCCCCTTACAGAGAGCGCGAAAGAAAAGACTGCGTTTGCCACACCAGAAGGGTTGTTTCAGTACATCTGCCTACCCTTCGGTTTGCATGGAGCCCCAGCAACCTTCCAAAGATTGATGGATATCATACTCAAACCCCATCGTCAATATGCGTCAGCATATTTAGATGATATCATTTTTAGCGAAGACTGGGACAGCCATCTACCCAAGGTACAGGCAGTACTGAACTTCCTTAGAAAAGCAGGGCTCACAGCAAACCCAAAGAAGTGCGCCCTGGGTCTTGAAGAAGCACGATACCTGGGGTATATAATAGGTAGGGGTATTATAAAACCCCAGGTCAATAAAGTTGAAGCCGTTCAGGACTGGCCACAACCCACAACTAAAAAGCAGGTGAGAGCCTTTTTAGGCATTGTAGGGTACTATAGGCGGTTTGTGCAAAACTTTGCTAGCATAGCAGCGCCCCTAACAGACTTGACCAAGAACAGTAAGTCAGTCATGGTCAAGTGGAACCCTGATGCAGAAAAGGCGTTCCAAGAGTTAAAACGGGCACTCTGTAGACGTCCAGTATTGGTCACACCCAATTTTAAAAGGGAATTTATTGTCCAAACAGACGCGTCCGATGTGGGACTGGGAGCAGTTCTGTCCCAAGAAGTAGAGGGAGAGGAACATCCCGTGATTTATCTGAGCAGGAAGCTCATGCCACCAGAGAAAAATTACAGTATAGTTGAGCGGGAGTGCCTAGCCATCAAGTGGGCCCTGGAATCCCTAAAATACTACCTGCTAGGTCGGCACTTCAGGCTGATCACAGACCACTCCCCCTTAACCTGGATGTCACAGGCAAAAGAAAGAAATGCCAGAGTCACTAGGTGGTTCCTGACCCTTCAAAATTTTAGTTTTTCGGTAGAGCACAGGGCCGGAAAGCTACAGGGCAATGCCGATGCCTTATCAAGGACGCATTGCATGACGGCGAAAGGTGTCCGACCCCACAGGCTCGAACAGAGGGGGAGGGTATGTGAGACGGTGACCGGCAAGGTGCTGGAGGGCAGGTATGTTTCGCCTAGGATGCTCTTCTATGCTGCTTTGGGGAGCGCTTGGGCAGATACGTGCCACCGAGCAGCCTGGGCTCGGTGGAGGAAGCCGGCAGTATAGTGTTAGTAGCATTAAGCTACTAACACGTTGTAGCAAGTAAGTGGCTCCAAGCCGCATAATCCGGGCCGGCTTTTCCTGGAGTGACCAAAGTGAAGGGTGGGATGGTCACTCCCACGTACCAGGTGAGGCTGGTACCAGGCCTTATAAAGCCTGGGCCTACAGGGCCTAGGGGAGAGCTGAGACCTCTGCATGTCTGAGAGTCCTGGCTGGCTGTGTGCAGAAGCCATTTTGGTTACCAGTGTGTAGACAGGGACGCTCCATGTATAGTAAGTGCTCAGACGAGCAGGATTTACTTTATGTTTACCTGATGTTAAGGCCTGTATTTTGCTTTGTTTGCTTGGAAATAAACCCAGGCAAAGCCTGGACTAAAGACTTTATCGCAAGTGTCACTGTCTCTGACTGCTTATGCCCAGGTTGCTACCGATCCTAAACGCTAATCCCTCACAATATACTGTATATATATATATTTGCCTAAGCTAATATAAGAAACACATGACAAGATAATAAAGCATACAAATATCATTACTATAGCAGTCAGAAAAAAAAACACGTCAGAATTACACTTTTTTGATCACCCTATCTCAAAGACACAATGTAATAAAAAGTGATTAAAAGGTCATATTTACTGCAGAATAGCACCAATAGAAACTACAGGATGTCCCGCAAAAAATGAGCCTTTGCACAACTATGTTGATGCAAAAAGTTATAGTTGGGGAAAAATTATTAAATGTACAGACAAGCTTTTTAAATGCTTCTTTCTGCCTGAAAATTGTTGTTTTTTTTACCAATCTGTTGGGATACGCGGCTTTATGATGAGTCCCTGTGGTTTCTTTATCAGCAGGGAATCGCCGTCAGCCTGCATGACCCACTTTCTGAAGCCTACAAATGTGCGTCCTGTAGTAGCAGTAGGGCTGTGTACTTAAGCATAAGAACGGCTTTTGTTTTATCATATTACCAGTATAGGTTTGAGGAGTTTGAAAAGAATCAGCGGAGTGCTTCTTTAATTTTAGAAATCAAACCTCATTTTATTACGTTTTTGGTTGTTTCCTTTTCTTGCTTTTTATAATCCACTGTTTCCTCATCAAAATATGTTCTTTGATAAATCAATGTTACCATAGCTGCTAGTAATGTCAGATCTTCTGCCCCCTACTGATAGCAAGTGCACTTTTAGTTTAGCTGAGAATAGTAATCATGCGTTGCAGATTGTATCAATGTACAAATCCCCAATGTCCTCTAACTAAAACTGCTATATTTGACTTTTACGGCTGAAACAAATGAAAGGCTTAGCTCTAAGAACTACAACAGTGACATTGACAAGGCACACATAAGACAAGAGTAAAATACATGTCCAGTAAAGCTTGTGCATTACTATGAATGTCTTCCATGACTATAGCAGCATACTGATGAAACTGAATATAAATGGACCATAGACCGTTGTTCTTTAGATTTATTGGAAAATAGTACATATGTTCCTGTACCAAATAACAAATAGATTGAATTGTGAGAACAAGTACAAAGTAAGGGTGAAGTATGTGGAGACACACAGCGAGGGACTTAAACAGAACTTTTATTTCTATTAAAATATAAACTAGGCCAACGGACAAATGCACAACAAACAAAGCCGGGTCTCCACTTGTCCAATAATGGACCTTGGGGAGGATAAGGTCCATTATTGGACAAGTGGAGGTCCGGCTTTGTTTGTTGTCTGTTTGTGCGTCGGTCTAGTTTATATTTTAATAGAACCAATGAAAGGTATTTTTTAGACTCTTTCTCTGTAATAGTGATATACCCAAAAGAGTTTCTTTGCCCATCTGTTAAATCCACATAGCTAGAGAGAATCATTTTTCTTTTTCTACGAAGTTACTAAAAAATAGCAAAATAAGGGTGAATGCCCACGGACAGATTTGTACCGCATTTCCCACGGTGGAAATCCACGTGTGAATTTCGCAGCTATCAGGTTCTTTTGAAGCTAATAGCTTTCTGTCTGCTAATGCTCACATGCAGAATTCTACCGCAAATTTCCCCAGCAGGAAATAAATCGCGACGTGTTCTAGTTGCCGCGGATTTACGCCTCTGGAGTTTTCCATTAATATAGCATTAATGGAGACCGTGGAAATCAGTGCAGAATTCCGCCATCACCAGCGGGCACTTTTAATGTTTTTAATCGCAGTACTCCCCCCCCCCCTGGTGTAAATCAGCAACGCTCGTGGGCATGAGCCCTAAATGTTTTGATAAGCTTTGAAAGTTGTGTTAGAGGGGTTATTCATAAACAGTAATGTTTACAGTTAAATCCAGTCCATAATTATAAACCTTTTTTGCTATTTACACTTATTAAAAAAGTGTTTCTATTGCCAGATATTCCAGAGCTAACATTAGAATAGCGCCACCTTCTGTTTCTTTTGAAAAACCTTTCTGTGTCCATCTCAGTCAATGTGCTAATGTGGACAGCATTGTGTCTTTCTCGACTCCACTAAAGCCTCAGGTCCACAGGAAAAATATGGCCTGCACAGATTTCTACTGTAGATTTCCGCAGCGGATGCACTTTAAATTGTCTTTTTTTTGCATACAAGAGATTTATTGAGATAGAGGACAATTGAGCCCACCCACATGTTATCCGCGCTAAAATGAAGCATGTCGCATTTTATTCCTGTGCGTGAAATCCGCAGATCACTTACAATACCACCTGCGGCTATTTAATTAACCGCGGATGATCAATGCTTTCCTGTGGGATGCGGGGATGCGGATTTCACACGCGGGAAAACCGCGCGGATTTGATAAATATAATTTCCGTGTGGACGTGAGGCCTAAGTGGTGCCACAATGATATATAAAACATGTAATTGAAAAAGACATATGGATCAGGAGATGATAAGTGTGAAGATGACCCAAGTAGATTTGGTATGATGAGTCTTCGCATTTTTTTAAACATATGGCTAGTAGTTGTAATAAATTCATCTTTTTATCTATTTACATTTAGTTAGCTAGATAAATCAATGTCACCATTGGAACACAAGACCGGAAATTTTACAGTGAATTAAAATTTCCAGATGTCAGAATATTATGTGATATCTGACTGCGATTTAAGGGAATGTATCACCTAGATTTTTTTTTACTAATTAAGACCAGATAGTGAAACATACTCAATTTTTCCAAACGTTTTTTTTTTGTTATTGTAGATTGTTTTATTCTGTCGGCTGTATGTGACTATGGGGGATGCCACCCTGTGTACAGTTAAAGGGGTATTCCAACGATGAGACTTTGGATGAAAACTTATAAATCATAGGGGGTCCAACTGCTGGGACCCCTACTGATCCTAAGAAAGTTCCCAATTCTGTAGTGTAGTGAGGAATTGAGCCACTAGACTCACATGCGCTGCAGCAGCTCCATTCCTCACAATGGTGTAGGCAAATAGCTAAACGCTGTGCTCGACTCAGCTGCCTGTCTGTCCATTAAAATTAATGGAATGGTGCAGTCTAATTCATTTCAATGGGGCAGACAGACAGCTGAGCACAGTGCTTGGCTATCTGAAAGGAGTGGAGCCAATGCTGCTGTGTATGTGCGATCAGCAGTTCCATTCCCCACTACACTACAGAAATGGAACAGTGTATCTTGAACTGCAAAATAGGGGGACAGAAGCCCTTCATTCTCAGGATCAGTGGTAGGGCCCAGCAGTCAGACCCCCACCGATCTATCAGTTTTCACCCATCCATTGGCAAGTTTGAAAACTGTAGAATTTTACGTGTTTTTTTAACTATGGATTGTGACATCAAATTTAAAAAAAAATCACCAAAAATTCTTTAAATGTGTATAATATAAAAAATTGATTTATACAACAGAATATTTCTGATGACACGTTCCCTCTAACCAGACTATTTGAGTTTAATCTTGCCGCTTATAGGAACTTCATTGTTTATTTTTCATCACAACCAGTGAGACAATTACTGATGTAAGTAATGTAATTTTGGAATTATTGAAGAAGGCTTAAAATTGAACATAATAATACATCCCATTGTATTTGAATCTAGTGAATTTCCCATCTCATAATCTGTATTTTCCACATTCCTGTAATTTGAACATGAGGATATAGTTAGTTACTCCTCTATTATTTATGAAAATTGCTTGATAGATGGTTGGCGGTACCTTGTTGTGTTGTGCTTGAGTACAATATGCATAGTGGTGCCACAATGATATACTGTAGATGACATCAGTGGAATGGAGATAGGAATCAGATTAGTGTGAAGCTGACCTTAGTAGATTTAATATAACTAGCCCTCCATGTCCTCGGCCGGCTGCTCCCAGGCCCCATTATGCTGTTTTGTTTGCAAGTTACATTCAGTCTGTGATGTCCTATAAAGCTGCTTCTGCAGCCAATGACACAACTCCGCAATCATTGCTTAGCCCTGTCATTGGCTGCAGCAGCCTGTTTACAGAACTGCACAGGCTGAATGCAGCCTGCAAACATGACGTCAGTGAGGAGACCAGAAGCTGCCTTTGGGGACAAGGATGGAGCAGGGAGAGGTGAGTATTAGTGCCTTTGTTATGTTTTACCATGGGGAAAATGTTTGTAAAAAGAATATTTAATCTCAGACAACTCATTTGGGCCTAAAATTTTCACTATTGGTCAGCGTCCTGTAGGGTGACCCCGGACACAGGGCATACATTGAGGAGCGGGGAGGGTAAGATGCTGGCTTTTAACGGCAGCACTTGCCACACTGTCTCCCGGAGGGCCTCGGCCAGGGCAACTCTGGGCCTCTTCCAGACACCACTAGGAGAGGGATGCCCAATAAACAGTAGAACAGGAGATAATGTTGTCACAGGTGATGCCACTGTTCCGTTACCCACCGGAATGGCCATCGGCGGTAAATAAAGGAACCGCAGACTGTGTAATGTACCTCAGTTCCCTGGGAATGGTCAGGGCCTGGCAAAACTTTACTTCAATATAACTCCAGCAGTACAAGGCAAAGTAGACAATATTCCAAGTGCAGGCATTTAGACAGACTGGATTATGAGTACCTCCACATGGCGATCCCAGACTTCAGGATGCTCTTGTGTGAACAACTGAAGATGCGTACCTCCACCCAGCGGTCCCAGACTTCAGGACATTTGGGCATGAACAATTGAAGAAAAGTACCTCCACCCGGCGGTCCCAGACTTTAGGACACTCAGGTGTGAACAAATGACAAAGTGTACCTCTGCACTGGACCTTGAAGAATAACACTCACGTTTCACTAACGCTCTCTCTCTTTGGGGCTCACTCCTCTCTCATGCTTGAACAGTCAATCCAGGGAACCTCTACTCCTCTTCCATCATTCACTGCAGGAGGGTTGAAGGTACCCTCATGCAGCCAGCACTCTTGATCAGGAACCCAGAAGGCATGGAACTTCTTTCCCGCTTAAGCACTCACATTTATAGCCTTACTCATGCCACATGACAGGACATAGATTGATACATTTTTAGACAGTCTCTAGGCTTTGCAAACACTTAACCTTTTACTTGCTGCAGCTGTGCAATACACAAAATAGGATGACAATACACTTTTGCACAGTGCATCTACATAAGACATGACATGTATGACATCATAGAGGGGGCCAGGATAGCATGTACTGGGCCACTACATTTGCAGTAACTGATATTGGCCCCTTTTTAGGTAACCTATTAATGTTGTTGCCTCCACATTATGACAAAATGAGCAAGTAATTTGCCTACAGGGTGGTCCAATATTAATGAAACACTGCCACTCTCAGATTTGCAACACCGTCACTCCTCCAGATTTGCAACATGCTACAACAGGATGGTGTTCCCAACCACCGTTTTCCATTTATTCAGGTGGCTCTATTTCTTTGGACCAACCTGTAGACTTATAAATTTGTAAATGGACACTAATCCGTGAGTTTCACATATGTTCTTCGTGCTTTAAGGTTTTCCGAAATATGTTTTGTTCCTTCCTTGTGCAACGGGTGGGTGAGACTGAATAGTTATAGGATTATATTTATGTGTTATGTTGCAGGGCTTGAGCAATCAGTCTATCTTGTGTGCAAAGTGTCTACTGTTCTGTCTGTTTTTTTGGTTTTGATCCATTCCTGTTGCTCCCAACTGTTACTGTCTTCTCTACTACCTGAGCTCAGTTTATTCTTTGACCATGTTTGCTCTGTCTGCCCTGAGCCATGGCCTGTTTCACTGTTATGCAAGAATTTCACCTGTCCTGATCTTGGCTCTGTTCCACAACTGTATTTCTATCTACAACTTCCAGTGCTTTATTACAGTCAAATTGACCAAGTTGTGAAGATCAAATCCCAATTAGTGGGGTTAAAGATTGAAAATCCGGTAACCCCATGTGAAGCCCCAGACCTAGCTCAAAGCCAAATCCGTTTTAAGGCATATTGGATCCACATCGGCTGCCCTGACAATGTGGAGTATTTGTAATAACCAAAATTTGTAAACTTAAAATAAAGAAAC
This sequence comes from Eleutherodactylus coqui, assembly GCF_035609145.1. Taxonomy (NCBI): domain Eukaryota; kingdom Metazoa; phylum Chordata; class Amphibia; order Anura; family Eleutherodactylidae; genus Eleutherodactylus; species Eleutherodactylus coqui. The sequence continues at coordinate 163,937,517 of NC_089843.1, read as the reverse complement.
TAAAAATTTTTTTTCTGGGAATGAAAATGAGTTTTTCAACACTATCAGCTTAGCATTTTGGGTTCAGAGAAAATGAGCCCGGGCTAACATGAGCGTATGGTCACAGCATATTACGTGCACAGATTTTGCACGCCTAATACACTGTTCCAATCTCCCATGTTGCCGCTCACAGAAATTGAGTGAAATACGAGCACAAAAAATAGTAGCATGTTCTGTCTTGGTGGGTATTATGTGCACATACCCACAAATATACTGCATGCCATTGCGTACTTGCCTGAGTGTGAGCCTGGCCTTATAGGGAAATATGAGATGCTTAAATTCTATCCTTGTGAGGGATGTTGTTTTGCATAGATAAAAGGCCAAATAATACACGTGCACCTATTATTACAAACACCAAGAATACCAATAAAATATCACCCTACCGTAAACATAGTTTTCACATTCTAGTTCTGAACTATATACAGTACAGTTCTATCCAGTGGCTCACAGTTGGCATCTTCTGATTGCTATTCACTTTCGTCTACATCAGGCCCACGCACACTTCTCCCAGCCATGACTCATCTCTGCAGTTATTTGTCCAGACACCTTTGGCTCTTTTTCTTTGCAATTTACGTTTTTCAGATTCCCAACCTTTAGGGCAATTACACGAGTGTATAATGGATGCATTTATGGCTGTTGGTTTCCTGGCTCAAACTCAGAGCATCATTGAGATCTATGATGCTCTAAGGTCGGGTCAGTAAACCAGCGCTCATGTGAAATTAGCCTTACACTAACTGCCCATCTTGTGCCCCTTTTAACAATGCCTTTTCCAGCCCTGTCACTGTGCTACACGCCAGTGGCTGACACTAGACGACAACTTAGGAATGAGATGAAGTATATTACAGAAACTCAGGGTATCACTAATCTTTAGGAGGTTGATGAAAAGCAATTTAGGTTGACATTTTCTATGATGTTAGACACTAATTTTTTTCAAATTTAATCAAGTTAGAGCTTGTCTGTATCATTATAAAACTCCTAAAATATTATTCTACAAATTTGCACTGTTCTGGGTTGAGTTTATATTTTCTATATTCTACAGAATGAAACATTAAAGGCTCATAGAAGTTAAAGATCAAACATTGACTTGAAAATCAAATTTGTTCTTCATGCTTTGTCAAATAATGAATTGGCCTTCGCTCTCAATTTATTTCTAATTTACTTTGACAGGAGATGAGCACATTCACTTGGTGAATTTATATATATAAGAATGAGTTTAGATAACCTAACTCCCCGGTAGTAGGACTTCCTTTATAATTATCATTGCATCAAATGGCATGTACATTTACTAATGAGAAAAACAGATCCATGTCCTAAAGCTACATGATCGAGGTTGATAAGAGCCAGTGTTGTGTCAGATTGAGTTTGACTGCATTTTTTAAGGTCCATGAAATTGTAGGTTGACATTAAAAATGTTTTAAAGCTTCAGCACAGGGCTTTAGAGCTACAAACTACAAATCCTTTATAGAAATGACCTGCTGTAATATCTATTTATCAGTGAGAAGGGTCACATTTATGTTGGAAGTGGAACTCCTACAGACGGTTTGAACTCACAGAAGTGATTGTAATCTAGATACTATCACACATGTCTGACAAATTCTATATTGAAATAAAATGGAGATATAGAGTTACAGAAACCTACAGACGGTCTCACTGCAGATCATTTATCAATAAAAATCAGTAGCATGACCTACTTATTCCAGATATCTAAAAGTGAGGCTTGGCTACCAGATCTCCACTCATATGACTCATATGAGATGGCTAGATCATATATATTAGAAAAGCTGATCATCAATGTGTAGCATCCGAAGTGCTGGCCCACAGCCTAGCAGATGGTGAGGTAGATAAGGGCCTTATCACAGGGCTTTACCATCTCCTCCCATGGGGTTAGCTCGGGAACCGACCACGTTACTGACAGGGGTAGATCACAGTGGATGTAAACGGAGGTCATCTGTAATCTTCTTGTCACACGTGACGCCACCATTCCATCATCTGGGGGTAGCTCGGGACCCAACCATGTTTTAACAGGAGTAGATCACAGGGGATGTAACCGAAGGTTATCTATAGTATTCTTGTCACACATGACGCCACCATTCCATCTTCTGGGGGTAGCTCAGGACCTGACTACGTTACTGACAGGAGGAGATCACAGGGGATGTAACCAGAGGTTACCTGTAGTCTTCTTGTCACACATGACACCACCGTTCCATCCTCTTTGGTGAACTCCAACATCTCAAATAAAATAGTCCACACACAGGGAAAACGTTCTGGACAAACTGGGAACGATCGGTAATGTTTTTTTCCTCCAACTTTAGTATAAACTATACTAAACAGCAAACTGGTTCAAATACAACATTTGGAGGGTGGTGAGACAGGGAGGCTTCTTGGAGTAATGTAGGCAATCAACAGTCCCAGTTATCTGTACGATCCTGCTCTCAGTGACTCTCTCTCTCCAACTCTTTACGGTCATCACTGGATTGGCGCATTGCCAACGTGGTTACAATTTACAAAAAGGGATCAAAAAGTGAGCCTGGTACCTACAGGCCGGTAAGTCTCACTTTAGTAACTGGAAAAATATTCAAGGGGTTTCTGAGATATGCCATTGAAGAATACCTCAAGGAGAACAACGCAATAACCCCTCACCAGCATTGATTCATGAAGGTTCGATCGGCTCAGACCAATCTGATCAGCTTCTACGATGAAGTAAGCTCTAGGCTGGACCTGGGAGACTCTATTGATCTCATATATCTGGACTTCTTTAAAGCATTTGACACCGTGCCGCATAATGGGCTGATATATAAAATGAGACAGCTCGGACTCGGTGAAAACATGTGTAGCTGAGTCAAGAATTGGCTCAGAGATAGAAAGCAGAGAGTTGTAATAAATGGTTCGTACTCTGATTGGGCCACCATCACTAGCGGGGTGCCACAGGGTTCAGTATTGGGCCCCATTCTGTTCAATATATTTATCAAACACCTAATAGATGGGCTGCACAGTAAAATATCAATATTTGCAGATGACACAAAATTATACAATATAATCAATGCAATGGAGGAGAATGCATGGCTACAAACGGACCTAGATAAGCTGGGGGCTTGGGCAGAAAAATGGCAAATGAAGTTCAATGTTGATAAATGTAAGGTTATGCACATGGGCAGCAAAAACGGATGTCACCAATGTACACTTAATGGGGTATTGCTAGGGAAAAGGGATATGGAAAAAGACCTGGGGGTATTAGTGGATTGTAGATTAAACTGGAATAACCAATGCCAGACAGCTGCTGCAAAGCTAATAAAGTCTTGGGGTGCATTAAAAAAGGATAGGGGCGAGGGACGAGAACATTATTCTACCACTGTATAAGGCACTTGATAGGCCCCACATGGAATACTGCATACAGTTCTGGTCACCGGTGCTCAGGAAAGATGTTACAGTGCTGGAGGGGGTTCAAAGAAGAGCAACTAAACTAATACATGGAATGACGGGACTGGAATACCCAGAGAGGCTATCAGAATTGGGATTATTCACTCTGGAAAAAAGACGGCTAAGGGGTGATCAAATAACTATGTATAAATACATGAGGGGACGATACAAGGATCTCTCCCATGATCTGTTTATACCCAGGACTGCAATGGTAACAAGAGGGCATCCGCTACGTCTAGAAGAAAGCAGATTTAATCGCCAACACAGAAAAGGGTTCTTTACTGTAAGAGCAGTGAGACTGTGGAACTCTCTGCCTGAGAATGTGGTGATGGCAAAATCCATAGAGAAGTTTAAAAGGGGACTTGATGTCTTTCTAGAGCGGAAGGATATTACAGGATATAAATCTTAGGTCAATTCTTAATCTGGGTATACTGGCAGGTAGGAACTATAAGGCCTCATGTCCACGGGGAAAATATGATTTAAGATCCGCAGCGGATCTCCCGCACGCGGATCCGCATCCCATAGGGATGCATTGACCACCCGCGGGTAGATAAATACCCGCGGATCGTCAATAAAAGGGATTTAAAAAAAAATGGAGCATGAAAAAATCTGGACCATGCTCCATTTTCGTGCGGGTCTCCCGCGGAGTCGGCTCCCGCGGGCTTCTATTGAAGCCTATGGAAGCCGTCCGGATCCGCGGGAGACCTAAAATAGCAATTTAAAAGAATTTACTCACCCGCAGCGGACCGGGAAGGTCTTCTCTTCCTCACGGCCAGATCTTTCTTGCTTCGGCTCGGCGGATGTGCCCGGCGCATGCGCGCGGCACGTCGGCGACGTGCCGGCGACGTGCCGCCGGCGTGACGAATTCATCCGCCGGCCGAAGAAAGAAGATCCGGCCGTGACGCAGAGAAGAAACGGAGCGGATGGGAGGTGAGTTTATTCTCATTTATTCTTATTTTCAGCGCTCATGTCCGCGGGGCAGGAGGGACCCGCTACGGATTCTACATGTAGAATCCGTAGCGGGCCTGATTTTCCCCGTGGACATGAGGCCTTAGGGGTTGATCTAGGGATTAGTCTAATTGCCATTAGGGAGTCAAGAAGGAATTTTCCCCCAAATGCGCTAATTGCCTCCTGCGTCCTGTTTTTTTGCCTTCCTCTGGATCAGCAACATAGGAGGATAAACAGGCTGAACTAGATGGACATTGTCTTCATTCAGTCTTACATACTATGTTACTATGTTAAAGGGGTTGTCCCGCGAAAGCAAGTGGGTCTATACACTTCTGTATGGCCATATTAATGCACTTTGTAATGTACATTGTGCATTAATTATGAGCCATACAGAAGTTATCAAAAGTTATTCACTTACCTGTTCCGTTGCTGGCGTCCTCGTCTCCATGGTTGCCGTCTAATTTTCGCCGTCTAATGGCCAAATTAGACGCGCTTGCGCAGTCCGGGTCTTCTTATCTTCTCAATGGGGCTCCGTGTCGCTCCGCCCTGTCACGTGCCGATTCCAGCCAATCAGGAGGCTGGAATCGGCAATGGACCGCACAGAAGAGCTGCGGTCCACGGAGGGAGAAGATCCCGGCGGCCATCTTCACTGGAGCGCGGGGATTCAGGTAAGCGCTGTGCGGTGTTCTTTTTTAACCCCTGCATCGGGGGTTGTCTCGCGCCGAACGGGGGGGGGGGGGGGGGGGGGGGTTTGAAAAAAAAAAAACTCGTTTCGGCGCGGGACAACCCCTTTAAGATAAATAGAGTATGACTGAGGAGGGGGGAGCATGCTTCAATTTGTGACCCACACAGTCATGTCCGTGGTATCGCAAAGCTGGTTCCAGGCAGCCCATATTGCTATATGTTTATTGTACCTCATCTCGTCCCTTGCGCGTAACTCCTCCATGTATCGGATATTGTCGAGTGCCTCTAACCACTTTATCCTGGTAGGCAGAGCACTAGACTTCCATTTTCTCGGGATCACCTAACATACTGCCAAGATAAAGATATTCAGTAATGACTCTTTGGCCTAAGCCAATGAGCCTGGAAACATTGACAAAAGCGCTAGCTCCGGGGTCAGCCATAGTTTATCCCTGCACACAAGGGTGCATTCAGACTGAAAGATGATAGCTCAAAAATCACTCAAACAGGAGTTTGAGCGACAGTTTTGAGCGATCATGTTTGCATAACTCTTAAGTAACTAATCAGCTACTTAAAGAGTTAAATGCAGACGGAGCAGGACACCGCTGATAACTCAGAACAAAGCAGCTGTTTTGTATATCCAAATAGCTGCTTTGTTCTCACAGTTATCAGAAGTGTCCCTCTGAGTTGATAGCTCTGAGAATCAGCAGGAGTGCTGACAGCTGCCTTGTTCTTGGAGCATTCAGCTGGTATCCCGTTGGGAAGTCCCAGTGGGATACCAGCTGAAAGAATGCTATCAGCGCTGCTCGCTGAGAAAATCAGCTTGCAGCACTGATAACAGTCATCCTTGATTTTCAGCTTGCTAGAAATCAACGATGAACAAAAAGTGTACGAACAGTGCATAATGGCAGCGCATTTAGACACAACGATTATATTGCTCAAAAGATGTCTTTTGAGCGATAATTATTGTGTCTAGAATGGCCTTAAGGCTAGCCTCACACAAGCGTATTTGCGCTCCCAATACACAGAGAATAGAACCCATTGATGTCAATAGGTTCATTCACATGCGCATATTTTTCCTGCGCATTTTTGTAGCGCAAAAGTCCTCGTAGAAATTAGAGGGGGGGGAGGTGCACGTGATACGCTGCGTAATTCTGCTGGAAAAACAAGCCATCTGGAACTCAGGCTAATTATCCATTAACCCGTTCCCACTGCAGGGCGTAAGTTTATGTCCTGGCAGCCTGGTACTTCCCGCAACAGGGCGTAAACTTACGTCCTGGGGATAGCGCGGGATGTGGCTGTCAGTCACAGCCGGCGTCCCGCTGTTAACCCCTTCCCTGCCGCGCTCTAAGTAGATCGAGGCAGGGAAAGAGTTCACAGAGGGAGCGGACTCCCTCTGTGTCTCCGGCCGACACTCGCGATATCATCGCGAGAGCCCGGCATGTCGCCATGGCAACAGGACGCCAGACACTGGCGTCCTGTTTGCCTATGCCTATGATCGCTGTATAAGTGATAAGGCATGGCAGAGCAGTAGCTCTGCCATGCCTTATGACAGCGATCATCAGGGCAGTGGTTAAAGTCCCTCAGAGGGACACAAACAGTGTAAAAAAAAACTAAGATTAAAAAAATGAATTTAAAAAAATGTAAAAAAAGAGTAAAAAAAACATTTTTTAATGCTTTTTCTCAGATTAGCAACGATGCGTACAATAAGATGCACATGCTTTTGAATGTGCACGGAAAAAAACGCTTTAAAAAACGCTAAAAAACTGAGGCAAAATGCTAATTTTTAGCATTTTGCCTCACTAAAAACGCAATGAAAGTGATCAAAAAAGCCATATGTACCCCAAAATGGTACCTGTAAAAACTGCAGCTCGTCTCGCAAAAAATAAGCCCTCATAGAGCTCCGTACATCAAAAAATAAAAAGGTTACAGGACTTTGAATGCAGCAATTTAGAATAGAAAAAGATTTCCAAAAAAATGGGTTTTTATTGCAGAAAAGTGGGAAAACCTAAAAAAAATGTAAGAATTTTGGTATCGTTGTAACCGTACCGGTCCGCAGAAAAAATGGAATGTCTCATTTATGCTGCATGATTAACGCTGTCAAAAAAAAAGAAATAAAAAAATCTATGGCAGAATTGATGCTTTTTCTCTCCCTGCTATCATAAAAAAAAAAAAAAGGTTTTACAATATAGTCAATGTATCTAAAAGTGGCACCGATAAAAACTACAGTTCGCCACGCAAAAAACAAGCCCTTATACGGCCGCGTCGACGGAAAAATCTAAAAGTTATGACTTTTGATAAATGGAGAAGAAAATCCGCCAAAAATTGTTGCGTCCTTAAGCCCAAAATAGGCCATGTCATGAAGGGGTTATAATAGGTGCGTCTTTGTTTGCTACGCACAAATGAACATCCTTTGCGGGTACAAAGAGTACAGTGAAATACGATGATGCGCATGCAAAAAAATCATAGTTTGTTCCACAAAAACGCCACACTTACGCGTGTGCAAGTAGGAGTCACTATTTATGGGCAGGTGCTGTAGGCTTGCCTTACAGTCTAAAATTTGCCCACTGGCCCCTGGCTGGATTTTATTATTCGCTAGCCTGGAATGCTTGATTGTTCTGAACTGCTTTCCAGCTCTGCTTCATAGTTTCACACTAAACTGTACCTGTGTCGGTACTCTTTCTTGTGCCAGTTCCTGAACTCCTGTATTTAGTTTATTGCAAACTCAGCTTTGTGTTCATGAATAACTCACTCATCTCTGCTGAAATGCCTCTGTTCTCTGAACTTTTGTATGAACTTGGACTTGTTAATTAAAGACTGGATTTTCAGTTTTAGACTTCACATCTTTTCTGTTATTTGTCGTAATTCCTAGCAAGAGCAACCCGTGACTCCAATTTTCCGGCGTACGGTCTGGCTACGTAGCTGAGCTAGACCTTTGGCACGAATCTTGTCAAAATAGCTGCTATGATGCTCCCAACCCCCATTTTTTAATCCTTCCGATGGAGACTATTTATTAACTTTATTCTTCAACTCATTCCATTGCCAGTTGTGGATAAAACATACATACAAAAATTGCACTAGTTGAGGCAAGCCTAAAGCCATCCACACGCGAGATACATGTAGGCTTAGACTAGATTCACAGGGATGTATTTGTGCATGCAGTAGGCAGAGAATAGAACTTATTTATTTTAATGGGTTTGATTCACGTGTATATTTTTCCTGAGTTTTTCGGTTGTGTAAAAATAAGCTCAGAATGCTCTATAGAAGTCAATGGGGAGTGCGCAAATGCATGTGCAATACTCGTGTGATATGCTAAGTAATTCCGCTGGAAAAAGAACACCTCTGGAACTTAGAGAGACTAATTAGCCATTTAAATCAGTACATCTTTATTTGCCACAAGCAAATGAATATGCCTTGTGGGTGCAAAAAGAAAGAATGTTTATTTCAATAGCTAACAAAAATATAAGATGTTAATGTGAGCTTTTGGACTTTTCGGACTTACTCTGAGTCCTTCATTATGCTTTGATAAAGGACTCAGAGTAAGTCCGAAAGCTTGCATTTACATCAAGTATTTTTGTTAGCCATTAAAAGGTATCATATCTTCAAGATTACTTGTTTTTTCTTGCTGGGAATAATTACACTTTGCTCTATTGGTTAACACGGTTCCAAACGTTTTTCATTATTTCAATAGAGCATAGCAGATGAATTGCTGCAAGACTGCTCAAGAGATACTTACACCAGTGAAGCACAAACGATCAGGTGTGTTAAGGTGTTTTTCCACGGGATGACCTGTCAGGCACCACATATCCAACAGGTCGTCCCATTGATAATCGTTCCTGTGCTTTTACACAGGGAAGATTATCGCTAGTGAATGGAAGTGGAGCCATTGGGGATCGTTAAGTCCCACCTATCTCCATTGACAGTAAGCAGGCAGTCATTCATAAGTGAACAACTGCCTATTTACACCAGCCAACTCATTGTTCTGTATTCTGCATGCAGATACTGAACAATGTATGAGAAGGGAACAACTTTTTGTTCGTCGTTCAGTGTATGCATCTACACAGAAAGTTAATTGCTCAGATTCTCGCTGGATCAAAGGAATTAAAATGATTATTCAAGCTCTGGATTTTCACTGCGTAAACTCTGGACTTGACATCACTTCACAGGCAGAAGTACAAGAGGATGAGATACGGTGAGCGCGGGGGGACACTACGCAGGACCATGATGCCCAGTCCACTTCTCCAGAATCTGCTGATTCAAAAACTCACGGACATCACATCCATAATGTCAGGGGGCACCATATTGCTGGAAGAACACTGGGAATGTGCCATCTTCGTTGCACAGTGACAGGAACACCTCGTCGCATAACAGTTGCAGATCATACGGGGCAGCAGTAAGGTTACCATCGATGAAGAGTGGGCCCACTATCTTTGTACCCCACATATCGCATCACACCATGCCTTTCAGTGTGCCAACCATGTTGGAAGGATCTGTCCAGTGTGGATTTGTGTTGGACCAGTAGTAAAGGTTTTGCTTGTTCACCTCCGTATTCATATAGACGTTTGCTTCATCAGTGAACAGTACTGTCTCTGTGAAATATGGGTCTTGTTGCAATTGCTGTGACATGCATTTCGCAAATTCAACATGGCAATTGGGATTGTCCTCATTTAGATGATACAGCAACTAGATTTTGTACAGGTGTAATTAGTGCATAGCTATTATCTCCCTGATGGTGGTTCAACTCACCCTGCTCTCTTGTGACAAACACCGGGTGCTACTGTTTGGGTTCTTGCAGAAGGACCTCAGGATGGCCATTGTTGTTGCTTCGCCTATGTCAGTTTTGTTATGTCCAGTTTTTGGCAAATCCAACACAATAGCTGTTCGGCGAAATTCGGCAAACAATTTGCTAACTGTGCCATGGCAGATGGGTGGTCTGTTAGTTTGCTGACTGTTAACCCCTTAACGACTGCCCCATCGGGAAACTACGTCCTCAGAAAGTGGGCTTTAATCCTAGAGGACGTAGTTTTATGCATCCTCTTTGGATTGATGCCCACTTGCCTGAGGACGTGACAGCTTCATGCTGTCGGTGCCCGCAGGTAGCCAACAGCATGCAGCTGTCATCCCAGGATGCGGGCAGTCCCCCCTGGCATTGCGATCGGCGCTATCCAATGCACAGCGCCGATCGCAAAAAAGTAAATAAAACAGTGAAGAAAAGTAAAGATTCAGTTGCCCTGATGGATCGGATCCATCAGAGCAGCTGAAAATACTCACGCGGCTTGTCCCCGGTGTTCCCCAGAGATCGGGTCCTCCCGGACCCGCCGGCGGTCTTCTGCGCATGCACGCCAGCCGATGACGTCAGTCGCATGCGCAGAAGCTCGGGAGCCCCCGGCAAATTTTAAATCTCCTGGCTCCCGGC